>NC_056734.1:633910870-633978370 GCF_019279795.1 Protopterus annectens | reverse complement strand
AGTGATAACAGCAACATTAGACACAAGGAAGACTAAAAGAGCAATGAACAAATGACAAGCTTTATGGCAACAATATTGTATCAGAGGAAGAGGGTAAAATGATGCATTGGACTCGACATTATAATATAATTAGAAGAGATTTGGCGCTACTTAGAGATAAACTCAATAAATATACAAGAAGAAAAAAAAAGATGGGAGACCCCAGTTTGCCATAGACAGACTAGAATATACCATCATCCAAAATGGGTAGGCAGAACAAACTGATCTTGGTATTCAATGTGGCAGATTTACAAAAAAAAAAAAAAATAGCAAGAACCAGGAAAGAAAAAGTCTGTCTTAGACTCCATAGGAGGGGATGTGGTAAAAGATCTGTCGACATGTTAAGGCTCCATTTGCTAATAGTTATAATATGAAAGTGAGATTTTCATTAGCTATGGATAAAAATCCAGGAAGGGCCACAAGGCAAAAGATCTGACATTATGAATGACCAGATCACAACAGAACAAGGAAGTTACATAAACATGGCATTAATATTTTATTTATTTTTATTTTTATTTTATTTTTGTTAACTGGGAAAGTCCGACTGGACACAGGTCCATTTTCAGCGGAGGCCCGGGGAGAAAAGTTCCATGATACAATACAATATTAGATTAAAACAGTACGAAGCAATTCTTAACATTTATAAGTAGTACAGAGGACCATTTACATGGCATGTGATAACTCTAGTAGAATATACAGTCAGTACTCTAGTAGAATATACAATTAGTACAAATAATACAAATATATATAATTTTTTTTTTTTTTGTAGAAATATTAGTAAATATAAAGTTGTAATACATTTATGTTTTAGTATAATTGAGAAGTAAATAAATGCCCATAGTGGCATAAAATAGGGTAAATATATAGGTAGGATGAGAGTAAGATAAGCTCTGTTAGGTATTGTGTTAGTCTAGAAACAGATTAGAGTGTTTTTCAGGTAAGGGATATGGTACAGAACAGTACAAGTGTTGGAATGTTTACTGCTTATAGATTGATGAAATGTTAGGATGAATCTGTGGGATAGCAGTAGAGCTCAGTAAAGGAAAATGTTGTAGTGTAGCATAGTCCTTGCAACTGAGCATAGATGTTGCTACCCTGGGGTATAGCAAGAGCAGAGCCAGATATTAGAATAGTAGGATTTCAAGAGGTGTTTGAAATGGGTGCAAGAAGTAGTGCTGGTTATATTGTTTGGGAGTGAGTTCCAGGTTTGTGCTGTTGTGCAGGCAAAGAGAGATTTACCTGCTTCAATTTTATGTCTAATTACTTGAAGGAGATTTTGGTTGCTAGATCTCAGGGCTCTAGTGGTGGTGTAGGGCTTAATTAGTTGTTGGAGGGCAGGAGTTTTTTCAGGGTAGTAGTAGAGTTTATGTGCAACTATGGCTTGATTGAGTCTAAGTAGCTGAGGAAGTTCCAGCCACTTGAGTTGCATTAGGGAAAGACAGTGATGGGATCTATTTGAGGAGTCTGTTGCAAATTTGGCAATTTTGTTGTAGCATGATTCCATTTTGTGAAGTTCGGTCAGGTGAAGGTTAGTTAAGATAGGGGAAGCATAGAGAAGGATAGAGAGGAGGTGGCTTCTTGCAATAGTGGCTTTGGTCTGATTAGTCATGGACTTTTTATTTCTATAGAGCAGACCCAGTTTTCTGTTGACCTTTTTGATGGTTTGTGCTATATGGATATCATACTTTAGGTGGTTATCAATGTCACCTCCTAGTAGTTTGGTGTGGTTGGTTGGTGTGATTTGAATATTGTTTTTGGAGTTTATAGTGAGGTTATAGTCTGAGTTGGATGATCTGCCAGGGGTGAATAGTATTAGTTTGGTTTTCTTTGGGTTGAGAAGAAGTTGTATTTTAGTAAACCAGGTTTCTGCTAGGGTAAAGTTGTATTGGGTGATGGTGTGTAGTTCCTTAATGCTGGGGGCAGCACAGGTTATGGTGGTGTCATCAGCATATTGAACTACTGTAGCAGTGGAAAGTGAAGAAGAAATGTCGTTAGTGAAGAGGGAGAACAGCAGTGGGCCAAGGATTGATCCCTGAGGGACTCCTATGGAAACTGGTAAGAGGGGGGACAGCTTTTCTTGCCAGAGAACTGCTTGTTGGCGTTCTGATAAATAGCTGCTAAACCAGAGTATGGTGGAGGGGCAAATATTGAGATGAGATAGAGTATTGAGGAGCAGATTGTGGTTAACCATGTCAAAGGCTTTTGATAAATCATGGAAGATGGAAGATACGAAAAGACCTTGGTTTCTAAAGTGATTGACTGTATTGGTATAGGATAGAAGGGCAGTGGTTGTGCTGTGGGAGGGTCTGAAGCCATGTTGGGAGTTGGATAGTAGTTTATTTTGTTGAAGATATTGCATTAGTTGCAAGTGGACAACTCTTTCTAGAATTTTTGATAAGGGTGATAGTATGGCAATTGGACGATAGTTGGTTAGCTCTAAGGAGTTGCCACCTTTATGCAGAGGGACAATATGGGAGATTTTCCAGTGGGTGGGAACTTTGTGTTCTGAGATTGATCTATTAATAAGAATTGGCACTGGGTAGGATATGGTGTCTGCTGCTATCTGAAGGAAATCAGCAGGGAGTTTATCGGCAGCTAGTGTAGTTGGTTTTAGCTTCCTAAGGAGGTTTGCAACCATTTTAGTGGACACTGGTTGTAGGGAAAAGGTAGAGAAGTTATTTTTTGTATGACTGTTATATGCAGTAGAAGATTGTATAGGGGTATCATTATTTTTCTGGGTATTGGCTAGATTTTGAACTGTTTCTGTAAAGAATTTATTAAATTGAGTAGGAATATCATCTTGGTTGTTTGGCAGTACAGGGGTGGGAGTGGATGCTTTTCCAGGGTGAAGTAGTCTATTAATGGAGGTCCAGAATTTATGTGGGTTATGGCTATATTTATCCTGTAGGTTTTTGTAATAGTTGGACTTGTCTAGTTTAGTTAGTCTCTTGGCTGTATTACGTAGTTCTGTATACTTTGACCTTAGGATAGTGTTTGAATCTTTGTGGGAAGCTATCCAGAGTTTGTCCCTTTCTTTCATTATCTTTTTTGTCTCTTTGGTGAGCCATGGGGCTTGGTGGGTTTTTGTCCTGATGGATCTAGTAGGGGCATGATGGTCTAGGATATGTAGGAAGGTAGAGTTAAAGTACTGTACAGCTTCATTGAGAGGTAGTTGTTTAAGAGGGAGCCAGTTGCAGCAATTTAGTGCTTTATTAAAGTCATTGGCTCTGAAGCTTTTTTTATTACGTATTATTTTTAGTAGAGGTAGGTTGGGTAGGTGTTGGGTCTTGCTCCTAATTAGGTAGGTGGGTTGATGATCACTTAGACTGTCAGGTAAACAGCCAGAATTATGTACAAAAGTGGGGTGAGATACCAGAATCCAATCCAAAATGGATTGACGTTTGGTTGTTTTGTCTGTCCTAGTGGGGGTTGTGATTATTTGGGAGAACCCATAAAGGTTGATATGCTCTGAGGGATAATCTTTGGAGCAGTTGGCCCAATCTATGTTAAAGTCACCTAGTAGTATTGTTTCATAAGGGAGGGAGAGTGACAACCAACTTAACATGTTTTCCATAATGAGAATGTTGTTACCTGGGGGTATATATGCCCCTGCGATGATTATTTGTTTGTTTGGGTTTAATTTAAATTTGGCTAGGATAAGTTCTACGTTGTTGATTTCTTCATTATTATAGTCAAGTAGTTCTCGTGAGAGGTGGCTTTGGAATAGAATTGCTACACCTCCACCCTTTTTCCCTGTCCTGCCTTTATGCAAGATATCATAACTGGGGCTATGATCTCATTATTGTGGTGATCAGGTTTAAGCCATGTTTATGTTAGTACCACTATGTCAGGTTTGTATAGTGCTAACAAGGCATGCAGGTCATGTATTTTGTTTAGTATGCTTCTTGCATTGATATTTAGGAGGAGGAGAGATGCTTTGGGCTTGTAGAAATGGGGGGTGTTTAGCTTTATTTTGGCTTTTTCTGTTGAGGTAGGGCCAGGATTTGGTTGAATGTCTCCACAGCAGGAGAGTTTTAGGAGTAAGTTTAAGTATAGTTTGGTGAGTTTATTGAGAATTTTAGATAACTTGTGTGAGGTATGGGTGTTAGGTTTTATTGCTAATTTGTTATAATAGAGAGATGGGGTTGGAAAGGATGTAGAGTTGGGGGTTGTAAAAGGAGAGTTTAGAAGTTGTGTGTGGTAAGTTATGGGTTTGGTTTGCCATGGGGGTGGAAAATTGATAATTAGATGGGTGTGATAGGAAGAGAGTATAGAGAGTAGAAGTAGGATGGAGATAGTTGCTTGATAAAATAAAAGTTTATGGAGAAGGGGGTGTTGTATGCTATACATGTTTGAATTAGTGTGAGGATAAAGTTGCTTTGGAAGTAAAATTGGTGAGTAAGTTAGGGTGTAGATGTTGTGGGTGTGGTGGTAGTGATAAATGTTGTGCTTGATTGCTAGGAGGTTTGGTGGTTGAAATATGTGTTATAGTTGAATGGAGTGATGTAACAGGATAATTAGGGGTGAGAATTGATTGGGGGGTGTGGTCTAGAAGTATAAGGTTGAGAGCCCTATGGGTGGGTGGGAAAGGAGGTAGGGTAGGGGAGCGAAGTGAACGGAGCGGGGTAGCACTGCTGTAGAAGAGGCACGGTGAGAGAAGAAAAAGAAAAACAATCAGAGAAAGGCTTTTCAGCAGGGCAGAGCTCTTTAGTGTCTAGAAATAGTGGATATATTTTAACATTTTATGCACAGAGCTCTGAAGGAATCTACTAGCAGGAACAGAACAAAATATAAGACTAGAGAGGGGGAAGTATAGTTACAGGGCTATTTGTTAGGATGGAGACATGAGTTGGGGGAAGTAGAGTAGATGAGAGTTAGTGTGGCTAGGAAGTACAGAATGAGGGGAGTGTACAAAATGGTGGCATGAGAGAGAATGAATGAAGGAGATAAGTGAAATCATACAAAAGTCAGTCTGAGGAGGTACAGAAAAATGGTTCTTATTCAAAAACAAAAGTGAAAAAGTCTGGTTCATTATGGAATTCAACACAAAAATAATGAAAAAGTCGAGCTAAAGAGACTGGAAGGATAGGGAGAGTATCACTGTTAAAGTACACTGATGCTATAAAAATGGCAGCAAAATGCATCATGACAATCAAAGACAATGTGAACTGAAGGTTAAACCAGGCATTACGAAAATGATCACAGGAATCTCAGGAAGTTCAAGGCCACTGAGTCTTAGCAACCATTTCACTTTGCTAATTCCCACCCTAGATGGCACCTCCCCTCACAAGGAGGGCTAGGCTAGTCAAGCACTGGATGAACTTGTGAATACACATCCGATTATCCAGGTCCAGTTTAAAGGTATATAGTGTATCCTACTGCTTTATCTGCAGGAGGAGTCTATTCAAGAGGTGAGGAAAGACCACTGTAACAAATATGTTTCTCCAGCTTGTCTAACTGATTTGCTGAAATAGGTTTACATCCCTTGTTCTGGTGTTAGTGGGATTGTTTGATTTGTGAAGATACAAGAGATCCTGGACTATTGGGTCCCTGATGGCATAGAATGCAATGCACAGATCTCCTGCCAAGAGTCCATACTACACAAGAAGGAGTAACCATGCTTCTAGTTTTTTTATATAGCCTTGGGATTTTAAGTTTGTGATCATCTTTTTTAGATATATCTGGGGTATTTCCAACTGTTTGATATGTTTGGTGAGGTACAGCCCAAAAGGGACATTGTGTTCTATAACTGGTCTAATCAGTGCTGAGTACAAGATGACAATATCCTATTTAGACCTGGAAGATATTCCATGACAAATAGCTGTATCAAGCAGAAGGATTTCCAGACAACCAATGCTACATGGTGATCAAAGAAGAGGGAATTATCCACACAACCATTTTCATTTTGAAGTGGAATGTCAATGCAATATACAGCAGTGTAGTTTATCTGACAAATGTGGCAATGTTGCATTTTAGCATGTAATTCAAACACATTTTCAATAAACTAGACATTTCTAAGTGTAAGTTCCTTCTGGAAGGCTTCTCTGATAGAGGGGGATTTGTCAATGACTTCCAGATCATAGTCAAAGGCAATCTTGATTAACCATAAGTCTTGCTTTTTAGTCTGGAGGTCAGAGAAATCAAACAAAAGCAGTCTAACACTCATGTCCAGTGCCATTCCCTGATCTTGTGGTCCTCAAATCTAAGGTGAGAGCAAAATCAAAAAGATCAGATGCCCAGCTTAGTGTTCCAAGACAGGTCCATTATTCTCAACAAACTGCACCCCAATCCTGTTTTATTCTACACAGCTGACTCCTGACTTCAAAAGCAGTATCGCATTTGTTTCTATGCTCCCACTATGGAAATGGATGTCAGTACTGCTCTGTCCTATTACACACCTAACACCCCGCCATAGCTACACTATTGCACTAGTCACTTTCATGTTGCCTGATGCTACCCTTGTCATCCATATAGTGTGGGTTCTGTCTTTTAATCAATTTTCTTTCCATCTTACCACACAGGGATCTATTTGTAATGCATTTAGTTTATTAACTGTGCTAGCATGGGGGTTGGTGTCAAATGGCCTGGCCTGATCTAGGTAAGCAGTATGTACAGTGTGACTGCTGTCAATAGCTTGTGTTACCTTCTTGAAGAAGCTTATCAGGATAATCAGGCAGGCTCTACCCTTTATAAAACCAAATTCCTGCATATTCAATATTAATTACAAATGGAGACTCGACAGGCTGATGGGCCTATAGTTTCTGGGGTCAGTACTAGCATCACCTTTATGAAGCGGCATAACCAGTGCTGAATTTCATACTTCCAGGCTGAGCATGTAAGCAGGCTCAGGTTAACTAGCTAATGTAGAGGTTCCACCAGGGCATGGCTGGTACTGTTTATCAAACAGCCAGGTATATTACCTAGTCCCATGGAGGAAGTGTTCTTAGAATCATTGGAATTATAGAATGTACAAGACAAGTGGGCCACATGTCCATTTATGCCTTGCCACTAACCACCCTTAGAACCTACCTCCACTAACAAGCAGGGATAGGCCAGTCATATCTGGGGAGAATTTATGAATACCCATCCAATTGTCTAATTCCTTCTTAAAAGAAGATAATGTGTTACTTTGCTTTTTTTTCTAGAGAAGAAGGTTATTCCAGAGAATGGGTAGACACTGCATGACAAGTCAGCCTCTCCACCACGATTAGTTTTCTTGCTGAAGCAGGTTCAGATCTCTGGTTCTGGTTCTAGTGTTGGCAGGACTGTTTGATTTGTGGAAAAATAAAAGTTTTTGGACTGCTGGATCCCTAATGGTCTGGAAGGAAAGGCACAAATCACTCCTA
Organism: Protopterus annectens; assembly: GCF_019279795.1. NCBI lineage: Eukaryota > Metazoa > Chordata > Ceratodontiformes > Protopteridae > Protopterus > Protopterus annectens. Next base: position 633,970,985 of record NC_056734.1, on the reverse strand, counting down.
AGGAGTCTGTAGGACACTGAATATAGGGATAAGGCCTCAAGCCTCTTTTGATAGATTAGGTCCTTCAGTTTCATGATCTTTCTGGTCAGGAACCTTTGGGGTCTAACTGATTGAACTTTTATTAAGTCTAAAGACTTCTCAGCATATCTTATATTTACAGGACTGAGTATACTAGTCAAATGATGAGTAGCTAAAGTCTCCAAGAATGACGGAGTTCTTATTTACGGAGATTTAATCCATGATGTTTGGGAACCTGACCTGAATTTCCAGGATGATGGAAGCAGTCTCATAGCAGAAGATAAACTTATATTTGATTTTTGTTAACGTTCAATTTGTGGGTCTGTGGTAATTTGTCTAGAGGTGATATGGTCCGATGAATATTATGTTACTACAGTAGCCATTGGGTTTGAAGACTTGTTAGGCACTAAGCCCATGTATAGTAAAAGTGCTTTCTGAGCATTTAAACCAGGTTTCAGTGATTACTGAAGGCTTCTTCAGGTAAGTAGGAGACAGTCAAGTGTAAGGATGAACACTGATGGAATATGCTGGGAGCAGCAAATGCAGAAAGATGCTAAAGAGCAAGCAATCTGCAAATTTACATTTCACATCAGTATTCGGTAATGGCACACAAGTGAGAGCATCAGTCTGAGAAGGAAGGACAGTGCTAAACACTGACAAGGTGGGAAAATATACAGGACATGAAGGAGGATGAGTCTATGCAACCTTATGATGGAGAGTCATCAAACTGCAATCCTTCGAAAGTACCTTGTCACAGATGTGCATGTCTCATTGCAGTATAAATTGAACAGAATTATTATAATAAAACCACAATGACACTGCTGATGTTTGATTTAAAATTCAAAGAGTTAGCATATTAAAGTTGTTTGGTGTTAATGTTGTAGCTAACAATGGTTTGATTGTTTAGAGTTTGATCTGCTGTCATGAATCCAAGGAAGATAAGGCTCAGGGTCTAGATGACACAAAGAATCCTAAAAATGACTGCCCTGTTTTTCTAAGACCCTGACAAAGCTACTCAGCAGGTCTCTTAAGGTTGTGATTGTCCTTGAGGAGTGAATAAAGTAACATTTCTACAAGAGCAGACAAAGAATCAGCCTAAGAAACTATGGGCCAAAAAATCTTACTGTGCAAGAGAGTAATCTAATAAAAGCAGCCTTGACATCAAAGCTTACAAGGTTTCTAGAGCTCATTACATTCCTACCTGAATATAGATTACATCAGGCTTAGCTAATACAGTTCTCTGTCCAGATCAGTGGGGAAGTATATGGAGGTGCCCATATGGAAGTGATATTCCTGGATTTCAGCTAGACCTCTGACTCGGTTCTACACCTCAGACTCTCTTGTGAAATTTGTTAACTGTGAAGCTTTTCTCCCAAGGCCTCCACAGAAAATGAGGCCTGTCGTGGCCCATTCAGACATTCCTAGAAAACAAATAATAGTAATAATAATAATAATAATAACAATAATAATAGTAATAATAATGAGTGGGTAGTTGTAAATAGCAAACTATGCAGATAAGTAAGGAATTGGTTAGACAAAAAAGAGAACAGAAGTTAACAGAGGGAACCGCAGATGGTAAGAAAATAAAAAGTACTTTCCCTAAGGGGTCAGTCCTGGGAACATGCTTATTTGTATTATGTATTTCTCTCACTATGTACATACCATAGAATAATGAATAAATCTCTTCAGTGATAAAAATCAAGGCAGGACAGTAGTAATAGATGAAAAGCCAAACCTGAAGACATAGGAGGCATGGTCTAAAATGTGCTAGTTTCATTTCAGCCTTTCCAAGTTTGTGGTGCTGCATCTGTGGAATGCCAAACCAAGGAGAGAATAAGCAACTGAAGACATTTGAAAAATCCATAACATGACTAGGTGTTGGCTTACAATAATAAAAGAGAGTGAATGATTGTACGTGTGCTCTTACACTGACGTCGTTGGTGTAGAGAGGTCAAGAGAGGTCATGTGATCATGTACTTTACAATAAAAGGAGGAAGCGAGTGTTGTTCCCCTCTTCTGTTTTTAACCAGATTGATTGACTTCACGTACGTTTATTTTCCTCTGTAAATGTATGTTTAATCCAGCTTTCCTGCCCTTAAGATGACAGCGCCAACAGGTTATGGGCCCAGGAGGGAAGTAGGAAGCCATTGGCAGACTATGTTTTGATGGAGAGGAAAAGAATTACGAGTTGTGGGAGACAAAGTTTTTAGGACACCTGCGCTTGCTAGGGCTGAAAGATGCCATTTTACGAGATGTGCAACAGGATGCAGAGGATGACGAAAATGAGGAGGAAGGCGACGCTGAGAAAAATTAGGAGACCTATGCAGAACTAATACAGTTCTTGGACGACAAAAGTTTGTCCCTCATCAAGAGAGAAGCTGCAGATGATGGTAGAGAAGTGCTTCAGATCCTGAGAGACCACTATGCTGGAAAAGGGAAGCCATGGGTAATTAGCCTATACACTGAATTAACAAGCCTCCAGAAGGCTGCCAGTGAAAGTGTCACAGACTATATTATTCAGGCTGAAACGGCCATTACGGCACTTAGAAATGCTGGGGAGAAGAGCTCAGTGATGGATTACTAATTGCAATGATTCTGAAAGGATTGCCTGAAACTTTTAAACTGTTTGCAGTCCACATCACGCAAGATGATGATAAGTTGAGCTTTGGTGAGTTCAAAACAAGGTTGAGAAGTTATGATCATACTGAAAAATTTAATGCCAATGTAAGTAATGATAACATGATGAAAGTGAGTGGCTTTGGAGAAAGACTAAAAGCAGAGCTTACATGCTATAGCTGTGGCCAAAAGGGACACAAGGCATGAGAATGCCGGAGAGAATATAAAGGTCAGAGACAGTGGTGTAGTTTATGCAAAAACTCCAGCCACAAGGACAGTAACTGCAGACAAAAGAAGAAAGATAATGTGAAACAAGCAACTGATGTGGATGATCACACATTTGTCTTCAGAATGAATGAGCATCAGATCCATGGATTAAAACAAAAAGGATTAATGGTGGACACTGGCGCCACATCACACATAATTAACGATCTGAAAAAGTTTAAATACTTTGATGCAACTTTCCAACCGGAGGAGCACATTGTGGAATTGGCTGATGGAACTAGAACCTGTGGTGACATGAAGAGAGATAATGCAGAGGTATGGCTGCTGAACACAGAGGGACGCAAAGTAAAGGGGATGATGAGTCGGGCGCTGTACATCCCCGACATATCCACAAAGCATCTTTTCTGTTAAGGCAGCAATGTCCAAAGGGGCCTCAATTAACTTTAAACAAGGATGGGACCAACTCATCTATAAAAACAGCACCAGATGTAACATAATTGAGTATGATAGACTCTATTATTTAGACACATATGATGAAGAAAACGATGGTGAGACACATCATGATGCATCACAGAGCTGTTATGACATTCAAGCATGGCATAAGATCCTTGGTCACTGTAATTTTGAAGATGTGTCAACATTAGAAAAGGTGGTAAAAGGAATGAAAATTAAAAGTAAAGTTGAGAGATCTAACCTAGATTGTGAAACCTGTACGCAAGGGAAATTTTTCCAGAGCAGAAACAGAGAACCAGATGCAAGAGCAAAAACTGTACTTGAGCTAGTCCATACTGATTTGGCTGGCCCTATTGAGCCAATAGCAAAAGATGGATTTAAGTACACTTTAGCATTTACTGATGACTACTCAGGTTTAATATTTGTCTACTTTCTGAAAGCCAAGGGTGACACAGTCAAAGCGACTGAAAAGTTCATAGCAGATTCAGCCCCTTATGGGAGGGTAAAGTGCATCAGGTCAGATAATGGCACTGAGTTCATGTCAAAAGATTTTCAGTCACTACTGAGTAGAAATGCTATAAGACACAAAACATCAGCACCTTACTCACCCCATCAGAATAGGACAGCAGAGAGAAACTAGAGAACACTGTTTGAAATGGCAAGGTGTATGTTGATAGAGAGTGACCTACCTAAAGAATTGTGGACATATGCAGTAATGAGTGCTACTTTTATTCGCAACAGATGTTATAACAGGCATGTGGGGCACACCCCATTCTTCATACTAACAGGAAAGACACCTGATCTTTCAAGGATGAGAGAATTTAGATCAGTGTGCAATGCATACAGACAAGATAAAAAGAAGTTAGACCTAAGATGTGATAAGGGGATCTTTGTTGGATATGATAAAAACAGCCCATCATATCTGGTCTATTATCCAGATACAGAAAGGGTCCTTAAACATAGGTTAGTTAAGTTCATTACTAAGAATGTAGCTGAATGCCAGATTCAGACAGACCCAGAAATGATGGATGAAGATTTTAGTACCAGAAGAAGCGTGCATGTTAAGTCAGAATCAAAAGCTGACAGTCAAATCACAAAAGAAATACAAGTAAATCACACTGAATCTACAATAAATGATGGAGACACAAAAATAAGACAGGAAGAGGAAAGGCAGAATACGCACTACTCCAAAAGAGAGAGAAAACCATCTGCATACTTGAAGGACTATGAGTGCAAAGTTGATAACGACAATTATGTGACAGTTAATGTTTGACTATTGTTACCGACTAATATGCAACACACCACAGAGCTTTAAAGAGGCCATGACTTCATCTAACTCAGAGAAGTGGGTCAAAGCTATGAAGGAGGAACTTAAGTCTTTAAAGGAAAACAACACATTCACACTCACCACACTGCCATAAGATAAAAATGCAATGGGGGTAGGTGGGTTTTCACTGAAATAGACAATGCAGATAATAATGACACTTACAAAGCCAGATATGTGGCTAAAGGCTACAGTCAAGTTGCTGGTATAGACTACAATGAAACATTTGCACCAACTGCGAGTATGACATCTGTACGAAGTCTAATGCAGACAGCAGCTCAGTACAATTTAGAGTTGCACCAGATGGATGTACAAACGGCCTATTTACATGCTCCTATTGACTGTGAGGTGTATATGGAGCAACCTGAAGGTTTTGAAAAGAAATCAAATAATGATGAAAAATTGGTTTGTAAACTGAATAAATCATTATACGGATTGAAACAATCAGGGCGTAACTGGAACACAATGTTGCATGATTATCTTTGTGAAAACAGTTTTATCCAAAACCCCGCAGACCACTGTGTATACACTAGACAGGCTGAAAATGAGAAAACGGTTCTAATTATATTGGTTGATGATCTCATTATTGCAGCTAGTGACAATGAATCACTGAACGATGTAAAAGAAATGCTCAAAGCTAAATTTAAAATGAAAGATCTGGGAAAGCTAAGACATTTTCTAGGCATTGACTTTACCCAGAACAGTGGTGAAGTAAAGATGAACCAAAAGAGGTACATCACAAAAAGTCTTGAGAAATTAGATATGTCTAATTGTAAAGTAAGAAGTACCCCTTCTGAACAAAAAACAAACTTTGAATGTGACAGTGAATCTATCGACCCAAGAAAATATTGTGAGCTTGCGGGTAGTTTGATATATGTTATGACATGCACAAGACCTGATCTTAGCTGGATTGTAAGTAAACTTTCACAATATTTGTCACAACCGAGTAAATCTCATTTAACAATAGCCAAACATGTGTTAAGGTACTTAAAAGGTACATTGGACAGAGAGCTGTGTTACAAGAGAAGTGAAGAGAAACTTCAGCTTGTAGCATATAGTGATGCAGACTGGGCAACAAATCAAAATGATAGACATAGTACAACAGGTAATTGTTTCAGCCTTAACAGAGATGGCCTATTATTTCACGGAAATCAAAGAAGCAACAAACGGTAGCTTTACCTACATGTGAGGCAGAGGACATGGCATTAGCAGCAACAACGCAGGAGAGTCTGTACCTTGTGCAGCTGGTGAGTGGAATGGATGGAGAGTGCAAGTGTGTGCCAGTAACAATATCTGAGGACAATCAAGGAGCAATCGCTTTGTCAAAGAATCCAGTAAGCCATCAGAGATGTAAACATGTTGACATTAAGTGTCATTTTGTTAGATCAGCACTTAATGATGACAAAATAAGCATTGAAAATTGCCCAACAACAGACATGGCTGCAGATATCTTTACCAAACCTGCTACGAAATTGAAGATTGAAAAGTTCATGTATTATGTGTTTGGAATGTAAAGAAAAGTTATCCAAAATATATTCTTAAAATGTGTTTGTATACAGCGTAAGAGCAAGTGGGGGTGTTGGCTTATAATAATAAAAGAGAGTGAATGATTGTATGTGTGCTCTTACACTGACGTCGTTGGTGTAGAGAGGTCAAGAGAGGTCATGTGATCATGTACTTTACAATAAAAGGAGGAAGTGAGGGTTGTTCCCTTCTTCCATTTTTAACCAGATTGATTGCCTTCACGTGTGTTTATTTTCCTTTGTAAATGTATGTTTAATCCGGCTTTCCTGCCCTTAAGATGACAGCGCCAACACTAGGACCTGGATTTGCTGTTATGGAAACCATCAGTCAACACAGTCAGTATGAAAAGGTGGCAGCAATACCAAATCAAATGCAGATGTATACATGCATGCATGTATAAAGGTACAGTCAGAGACGAACAATAATAATGCCCATGTATTTGGCAATGGCTAGGCCACATTTGATGCACTGTGTGCAGTTCTAGAAGCTTTACAAGAAAGGTAAAACTGCAAAATAGGGGGAGGTTAAAAAGGAAGGCAACCAGGAAGTGAAATGAACAGTGTGATTTGTGCTGTGAGGCAAAGGGATCTCAACTTTTTCACTGCTACTGGAGAAGCCAGAGAGATATGATAAGAGATGGCATGAATATATAAAACACTGAAATTAAATGTGATGAGATTAGCTTAATAAAGGAAGGAAAGGACCAGTAGGAGGGAGTGCAGCCATCAGATAAAGGGAGTGCATTTTAGTTAAAACTTAAGGAAGTACTTTTTCTGAGGAAAGAGGGAATGGTGAACAGGAAATGGACAGGAAAGGGTGGTCAAAGCTAAATCAGATGAGGCCTATAAAGCAGCATGGGTTATTTACTTTATGCATTTGCTAACCAGGTAATAAATCCGGTAAGCATGTATAGATTTTTTTAAGGGATGAGCCAGGCTGATTCAACCTATGTGGCTGACTGATGTTCAGAATCACCCATTTGGCAAATCATCACCTAACTGCCAGTCAGGGATACTCAGGGGAAGGGGATGGTGCAGTGGTGTGGGGTGTGCAGTTGCCTTACACTAACTTCAGCACTCAGGCAGATCAGAGAGACTCACTGTCTCCTTCTGACATATAATTTATGTTACGTTTATATTATGTTATGCTGTGGTACATGATTCAGAATCAAACATTTTCATCCTAATTACAGAAAATTGAATATTTCATATCAGATCCAATGCTGACATATTTAAAATTGCATACCTATACACAAAGAAGTAAATGTAACTACATTTCAAGATGCAGTTCATTATAGATTCATAGGTCTGGTTGACAAGCTGAAAGCCTATTGGCGATCAGGAATCTTGATGCCCTGAATCACATGTTGGAGACTGAATTTGATCATGTAGTTACCCAATGCCTTCTTGTAAATATGAAGTGATGGGCTAACCTTAACTGAAAAGGGAAGTTTATTCCATAGATGTGGGACACGTTGAGATATGAAGCTGTATAGTTGGTATTCCTGTTATTGAAACTGGGTGTGCATCCAAGGGGGTACTAAAAACAAAGCAGTTCAAATATTAAGGAGTTATTTAATAGTTTGCATGTCAGGCACAGTTTTCCTCTAAGAAGGTGATAAGATATACAGAAGATGCTGAGAACTGCTGTAATGCTGCACTGTAAGATAATTCTTGAAGCCCTTCAGTTCCCCTTGCACATCCTAAAATTGTACCAGATGACGTGTGTAAGTTACAAAACAGGATTCTCTATTCTATAACTGGTCTGATAATAGATGTATATAGGGGGACAGTTGCTTCTCTAGCACCGTTCTCAGCCCCATGAAGGATCAAGTGGACAGCTCTGTATGCTTTGTTAACAGCAATGGCTATATGAGTGCCAAATGAAATGTCATATAGGTTCATAGGTTCATAGGTAGGTACTAGGCTATCTGCCCGAGGGCATTTATAAGCCTAGCCAGAGTGTGTCAGCTTTCGCCGCCCCATTGATTAATTAACTGATCCTCTGTCAAGCAGAGCCAATGAAGTGATCCCAGGGGTGTATTTTCTGTTACCCATCCACTTGTCAAGGTTTCTCTTGAAGAGTGTTAGTGAGGGGCTCTGCCTGATCTAATATGGAATTTTGTTCCAAAGCATGGGAAGTCTCTGTGACAGGAATCTATCCCTCCAGCATATTCTATTTATTGTTGTGGTGAGGTTTAGCTCACTAGAGCGCATGGTTCACAGTGACTTGGATTTCTTTAGGTGGAGCATGTCCATCAATTCTGAGTTGGACATGGCTTTGTAAGTCAGTAAGACAGGCAGAGATCACCTCTGAGTAAGCGATATGCCATTGAGTACAGCCATAGTTTTTTCAGTCGGGCTGCATAGGACATATGTTTGAGGCCAGTAATCCTCTTGGTGAGGTACTTTTGTGGTCTCTCCAGCAGTTGGAAGTGTCTTGTGAGGTACATCCCAAATGGGGCATTGTACTCTATGATGGGTCTAATGAGTGACGAGTAGAGGGGCACTATAACCTCTTTATTTCTAGATGCAATCCCTTTAGTAATTAGATGGGCCACATAAAAGGATTTCCTAACTAATTTGGCAATATGATTGTCAAAGGAGAGATTACTATCTACGTGGGTCCCCAGATCTCTTATTACCTCTTCTGTATTAAGGGGGCTGCCACCTATGTGGTAATTCATGGGTGTTTTGTTTTTCCCAAATGGGATGACTGTGACTGCTGTGAGTGCTCAGTGAGTGTGTGTGCTCAGAAAAAAGTTCTTATGATGAGTTACATAAGTCATAATCTACAAAGACTCCAAGATCCTTTTCCATTGTGTCTACCTTTACTTGTTGCCAATCAATTAATGCATAATTTGCTAGATTGCTGCATTTTTTGACATTCAAGGCTAGGTCATTTCTATGGATCATTTGTGTGTAACAGTAAATACTGATTGAAGGGAAGTGAATAAGTACAAGTCCCCCAAATTTGTAGCCATCTCCACATTTGGTGAGCTAGACACTTAAGTTGTTTCTGACATCTGAAAAAATGGTAAAAAGGGGGGGGGTCACAGGACAGAAGGAAGGACTCCACTTTTGACATAAAATATTCTTACCTGTTGTGTACAAGCATGTAGCCAGCTGTGAACCCAAGGAATTATTGCTAAATTTGACTTCAGATTCCTCAGTTTATTTATGATTCCATCACCGGGTATAGCATCAAATACTTTCCCCAAATCAAGGTAAACTGCATGAAAAAAATAAACCTTTATCAGATAATCAGTGATGATATGCTCAAAAAAATTACAAAGTTAATAATACAAGGTCTTCCTTTGAAAAGTCCTTACACGGTTAATTCATGGAGAAAACCAGTTCCTATGTTTGTCAGAAAAAAGTTCTTATGATGAGTCACCATATCACCTTGCACAAAAATCCACAAAAAGTTGCCGAAAAGGGCTCGAACAATCACTAATAAAAAAATAAACAGACCCCAGAAGGATCACAATAAAGCTGTCGGACAGTCAATAAACTGTTAAATAATATATTCTGAGTATTCACTCCACGAATAAAACATAAAGTATTCACTTCACTTTACCACAATGTAACGCTCAATCTATCTAATACATTTTCATTTTAAAACTTCATCAAATGTGGGCTGGCCTTGCAACAGTTCTTATTTATACAGGTTTAAATTAATAACATCTAATCACCAACTTCATAACAAATGAGAAATTTGCACAAAAAGATATAGAGGCTGATTGTCCTGTAATTACTGGGTTCTGTGGAAAGGAATAGCTTGTGGGCTAGAGACTCCAATAGGCTACTAAGTGTCCTATGATCTCCTAGGGACTTGGGAGTCTTGTACCTTGCATGTGCTGCCCTCAGATTTAAACTCAATTACATGTTTGAGTGAGGTGTGGCAGCCATACGTACAGTGGAGCGTCTGTGACATGCCCAGGTACACAGCCAAGTTTGAACAAATTAAGTGTAGCACCGGTGGGAAGGGACTGGGGCAGTGAGAGTGTGGCTTACTGTTACAGGCAGCAATAAGGAAGGGAATTTAGGTTTAGGGAGCAGGGGTGGTTAGGGTTAGAGAGCAGGAGAGAGTTTAGGGTTAGGGAGTGATTGAGTACTTTAGGCTTAGGGAGTAGGAAGGAAGTTTTAGGTTTAGGGAGTGGGACAGGAGGTCAGGAATTGAACATGGAGTGTTACACTTAGACAGCAATAAGGACATTAGGCTTAGGGAGGGGTGAGTTGAGTTTTAGGTTGAGGGAGTGATCGGACGATTTATGTTTAGGGAGAGGGGTGTGGAATTTTATGTTTAAGAGCAATCAGGTAATTTATGGTTGAGGAGCAGGAGAAGACTGTTATGGTTTGCATTACAGAGCGAGGGGATTGGTTAGGTTTAGGGACCAGGAAAGAGTTTTAGGGTTAGAGTTGGTGTCTAGTCAGGCTGTACAGTTCAGTAAGGTTGGTGGTTGGAGGGCTAGGTAATTGATGTAGGATGAGGCAAGTGGGGCTTAGATCACTTGCCATTTAGAGACAGTGGTAACAGGCAAGTCTGTCACAAGTTACTGACATGCAAGCACTTGTAGTAGACCCTAGCTTGCTTCCGGAATTCAGACACATGGTTTTTACTGCACTATAAAGAATGTGCATAAGGGGTACACTAAGCTATTTTTAACAACACAAATTAGGTTAGGGTATCTCTTCTGTTCCCATGAAACTGGTATTCATGACCTTACTAAGGACAGAGGTAAACATTTAAGATGTAATAGCTAGTGGAATCACATTGTAGGGAGGAAGAGTGAATATGGCTCCTCTTTGTACCATGAAATTTGCTCCAAATCTGTACACATGTGTGATAGCTTTATCTGTTGGCTCTGTTATGGTCATGCATTTTGTTCTAGCACATTACATTCTCATTTGTTTCCCTTAATTGTTCAGATGTGGCAAGCTTTACCCTGAACTAATGTTTTACTCCCTTCAATTGTTTTAATGAGTTATTTTGGAGAACAGTTGACCTTAGCCGTGTTGCACTGGGTTTGTAGAAGTTTAAAGGCTTTGTATGCCCTGTTCTTGTGGTTTAGTAATTTGTTGATTCTGTAACCCCACCATTTAGATTTATTACAGAATGTTCCACTACATTTATACCTCATGGGATAAATATATCAATTCAAATATTTAAATCATCTTTGAAAGATCATAAATGATTGATCTGTAAGTTGTTGAGGGTGCTTAATATGCAGTCCCATTTCACTGATGCAAGGTGATCGTTCACAGTGCCATGTTTGACATTTGAAAAGTCCATGAAAATGGCACAATCGTTATTAGGTTTGATTTGATGCATGTGAGGAATTTCACACATTGTGGCTGGAGCAAAATGAAGGTTGGGCAAAGCTTAACTTAAGCATGTTTAAGTATGTTTACTTAACTAAGTATGTTGCAAACATTGCATTGATCATTTGTTAGTCTGTGCACATGAGGGGTCTATTATCCCACCCCCCATCCTACCCTGTCTGAACTTGTCAATTGGTGATTGTCTGTTGTACTACCCCATCCCAATATACACTAAGTAGCAAGCTCTGCCCTTACCGTGAATCTGAGGGCTCTGGGATTTGGTGATGAACACGCCCACATCAGATATATACTGTATTTTACTAGATCAACATTAAGATACAGTATGTATCACAAACAGTATACACTGGGATACATGGAAAGCTCATAAATTCAACAAGACAAAATCCACTGAGTGTCTCAAAGTTTCAGTAAACGAAGTGTCGCACATTTAGCCCCCCAAAAAAACACTGTAAGAAACTTTCCAGTAGGTGTTTTCAGTGGAATAACTATAAAACTACTCCCCAGATATGAAACTATGTTATATAAAGATATGAAAATATGAACCTAGTACTGGTATTAACTGTTATAAAAAGTAAACTTAAACCTAAACTTAAAAAATAAAAAACATAAAAAATAAATAAATAAAAAATGAAGCCATCTGCTCAAATAAATCTCTTAAACTTGGTAAATCAAGCAAAAAAAGTAAAAAATCTAATCCAGTGTATGTTGAATTCACAGTTTCATTATTAGTATGTACAGATAAGCAATCCATAAGACTTAATGGTTAATACATTTAAGAACACTTACTTAAATAGCAGTTGAAGTGGTAAAGCTTCCATCCTCTACCACTTTTTTCCATATAAGGTCAGGGTGTCACTTCAACAGTGACAATCGTATCAAGCCAAAGTTTACACCACCAGGTGGCTAGCCCTGCCACAGTAGTTCAACCATACCACTCATTCACACTCGTACCTACAGTGCAATTTAGAGCATCCTATACACCTATTGCATGTCTTTAGAAGGTGGGAGGAAACCCACTCAGCCTCCACACAGTAGGCACCCCAGCCAAGAACTGAACCAGGGAACCTCTTGCTGTGAGGCAACAATGATAACCAGTGCACCACCGTAGCCACTATACCACTGTAAATACAAATCAGTCCAGCTGTAGTAAAAACCAACCCCCACTCCTTCCCTTAAAATAAAGTCATAAAAAGGATCCAAGCTAACTTAAAATACCATGCTATTCAACATTCCTAAAAATCTCTGTCCCTGTATTTATTGCATCCTTATAAAACAAAAAACATAATAATAAAATAAAATTTTAATAAAATAAAATTATGTTTTCTCCATATTAATTTATTCAAATCTTTTAACTAAAATTGCTTTTGTTTTTTCTTCACGTCTGTGCATAATAGAAATTCCAAGTTTTAGTGGCTGCCTAAATGTAATTGTCAATCAGAAGTAAGAAACAATTTAAATTACTAAAAAAAATCTAACTCATTTGTATTAACAATACCAAGATTCAGTTCTAAAAGCAACAAACATGTAAATTATAAAAATATGGAAATGTGAAACTAAACTGAGGCAAAACTCTGTGTTTAAGTAGTAGTTAAGTCTTATTTAAGTGTTGCATGCTTTAGATAGGTAGACAATGCAAGCTTTGTACGTAAACAACATATGTGACAATCTATGCATGGGAAACAGAAAAAATGAGTAACATATATTCCCATTTGTAACCTATGAGTTTAAAATATAAAAACACATGTCCCAGGATTCAATAAAGTTTGTGTAGGCTTTGTGTAGGGCCTACACAGAATGTATCCATGTACACAGCCACTGTTCCCCCTCGGCAGCATGCCATACATATTAATTATGGTACGCGCCTAAGAGAGATCACAGCAACAAGGATACTGAATCTGTGTAAGACTTATGGCACAGCCACACACCTTTTGGCCCGTCCACCTTGGTCAATAGGTGTACAAGACATTTTATGTCATTAAATTGCAGTTTTTTTGTTTTTATTTTATATTTATGTGCTTGTTTGCGCGGCGCGGCACATTGTTTAGCTATGCTTAGCTTTGCTCACATTTACATCAGACATCCACTAGTAATCTAAAGATAGAAACCAGATGCATTCAATCTTAATAAACATTTGTTTGTATTTTTGTGCTTGTTTGTGTGATGTGGTGCATTGCTTTGCTAGGCATAGCGCAGCATACTTGAGCATTAGACATCTGCTATATATCTAAAACTAGAAACTGGATGCATTCAATATTTGGATATATTTTTATATGTGCTTGTTTGCGTGATGCAAAGGTTTTTATTAGACTCCTGGTAGAGCGATATGGACCATGACTGCTGCAGGGCAACTACAAGGGCTCAGAGTGTAAGTCTGAGGCCTGAGATTGTTTGGCCAGGGACCTAACCAGTACTACTGGTATCCCCCATGCTGGTGAGCAGTGTCATCACCACTATGATGACCTGAAACATAGGAAGAGGGGAACCTTGGACACCTGGGTCCAAGAAGCTAGGGAAGGGCACAACACACAGATATGTAAGTATGTTTTCCAGTAATTTATAAATATACAAGCTGAATGTTTGTAAAACTGGTATGCATAATGGTTTGCTTCTCTTACCACAGCTACAGAAGAGAGGGCTCGTAACATACAGTCCCATGCTGGGCGTTTGGGCAAGATGAGGCAAGCATGTGGTAAGTAAGAAAATCATCCAAGTAATACCTTAATGCATAACTTAATAATGCAGTAAAGTAAATACAGATTTTGCAGTCCTAACAGTTAGGTATTTCTGGGACATCCTACACATTTATTAATGTGTCAGTACATATTTGAAATGGTAAAGCAAGTTAAAGCAAGTAAGCATGCAATATTGTGTAGCATAGCTTTCCCGTTTATATCACGTTATCGAAAGGTGAAAAGCTATTTCATCGGCCCCAAAACATCTAAACATGAAAATATCGAACATTCAGAACATTGCTGCTCCGAAACACATACACACAACACAAGCACATCAAACAAACAGCAGCCACACACATACACTTAAATTCCTACATCTAACACTACACTAAACTAAACATACACTACTATCTACCCACTTACCTAAACCCAAACCCTAACCCTAAGGCCCGTCACTATTGCACACTCACCTAACCCGCGTCCTAACCCTAACTCACTTAAACGGCCCCAACCCTAAAGTCTGTCACTATCACCCACACGCCTAACCCGCACCCTAACCCTAACTCATTTAACCCGCCCCTAACCGTAACGTACAAACAATCACACACTTACCTGAGCCCAACCCGTAACTTTCCACCACAGCGTTAAGAATAGCGAAGCCACAGAAACAGCCAACCAAATTCTTTCCCAAGGAAAGAATTCGCTTTTCTGCAGCTTTGCTATTCTTAGCGTTCGCTGAATAGTGTTCAATATCAGAACATTCGAAGTTTTAATACTTCGATGTTCTGATATAGACCCTAGCTTTCAACCATCAGTTAATGTTGTGGCCTACCCAGATTAAGAGTCACTGTTCCATTCTGCTCATTGGCTGAAATATGCTGTAGGATGCACTCAATAAATTAACAGGGTATATGGGAAAGTTATCAGAAGTCCTAGATAGCTATCCATGTGTGTAAGTGCCAGATTTGAAGCAACATTAATCAATAAAGTTTAAAAGGAGATGGTACTTTGATAAGTAATGTTTTCAAATAAAGTGTTCCTTATACCTGTAGTCACTGCTTGTGTGTTTTAATCCGGCACCAGTCAACTGTTAAATGTGAAGTAATTTGGATATCCATTACTCTATCCTGTTGTGGTGCTTTCTAAATTAGATTTTCTACACTAAATCCTTCACTTTGCAGGTACTCCATAACCTCAGTTTCTATTTCTTTAACTTCTCCATTACTAATCTCCTTTTCTGCTTTTCATCTTTATCTTCTTATTTTTTGTATTGCAAAGTTCTCCATGTCCGGATTCCTTTGTCTGCATTTCTCTTCAAATATCTTTGGTGCTGCTTTTCTGTATTGGTTAGTTTTGCTTTCTCCTTTGCATAAATATTACACCATATTAAATCTCTTTTCCTTTCCCATGTCCATATTTCTTCTTCAAATATTATCTGATCTTCCTTTTTCTCCCTGCTTTGGGGACTCACTCCGTTCTGCTTTGATGTAATCTGTGTTAGACCTTCTACACCAAATCCTTCACTTCGCAGGCACTCCATAACTTCAACTTCTATTTTTTTAACTTCTACTTTACGTGGGACTCCACACATATATGTTGACCTCACAAGACCCAAAAGTAGTGAAAGTTTTGAAACATGAGGAGAATAAATCTAAGAAGACTTCTCTGCTTAATCTAGCAGAAGCTTGAAGCTTAGTCAAGCTGGAATGGAAATCAAACCAGAAGTAGATAAAAATCAGGCAGCAACTGAATGTGCTAAAAAACAAAAGAAAGAATATAAGGTGAAAGATCAGATGAGAAAGCAGGAAAAATCATAAATATAGTTGCAAGTATAGAAAACTTCTGGAAAAACCTCATGTTGATTAGGAATGAACATAGGAATGGTTGAGGAGAGGTGAATTCAAACCAAGAGATGAAAAATTAATATTGGCAGCCCAAGATAGTGGGCTGCATACACTTAGGTTTATAAAGTCCATTAAACATGTGGGAGAAACAGACAAATGAAGGTTTTTGTAAAACCGAATTGGAAACAGTTGCCAACCTCTTGCTGGTTGTGACATACTAATGGCAGAAGGACTGTATACTGAAAGGCATAATAATGTGGCGAGACTGTTGCACTGGGAGTTGTGCAAACATTATGGTAGTGAAGTGGCCAAAACACCCTGGAAACATGAGCCACAAAGCATCATAGAAAATTAAGAAGTCTACATCACATGGGATCATCCATTACCAACAGTTCAAAAGATAGATGCTAGACAGCCAGATATAGTGATCCAAGAATAGAAGACAAGAGTAGCATTGATCATTGAAATTCCACACCCAGTAACAACAGTGTCTTGTGTACAGAGAGACACAAAGTCATAAAATATCAGGATCTGCATGCAGAAACAACAGCAATGTGGAAGAAAGATACCCAGACAGTTCCAATAGTAGTAGGAGCAACAGGTCTTATCAAAAAGAATCTACAATCATACTTAGATATGTTACTAATCCATGTAACTCTGTATGAGCTGCAGAAGGAGTCATTACTTGGCACATTGTGGGTCCTGTGAAGAGTACTTTTGGCTGATATCAAAGATTGAAACAATACTAATTTCATGAACTTTAATTGTACTTTGACTTAGGAATGGGGTCCATTCCCGTCATGGTATTAGAAACCCAGAAGATTTGGAGAAATTAGAAAGTGTGAAGTACTAATTAATGTGCCAAAAAATGTCAGAAATAAATGCAGTGCAGTGCCCAGATAAGGGTCAAGCTTGTGTTCTGCTCATTTTGTCTGAAATATGCTGTAGACTGAACTCAGTAAATGAACAGGGTATATCAGTAAGTTAACAGACGTCCTAGACAGCTATGCGTGTGTCTAAATGCCAGATTTGAAGCAGCATTGTCAATAAAGTTTAAAAGGAGATGGTGCTTTGATAAGTAATGCTTTCAAATAAAGTGGTCAGTATACCTGTATTCACTGCTTGTGTGTTCTATTCTAACACCAGTCAACTGTTACATGTGAAGTACAAAATAATGTACCAACAAATGTCAGAAATAAATGTAGCGCAATACCCAGATTAAGGGTCAAGCTTGTGTTCTGCCCATTTTGTCTGAAATATGCTATATATTGCACTCAGTAAATGAACAGGGTATACGGGTACGTTAACAGAAGTCCTAGACAGCCACCCATGTGTGTAAATGCCAGTTCTGAAGCAACATTAACTAATAAAGTATAAAAGGAGATGATGCTTTGATAATTACTTTTTTCAAATAAAGTGCTCAGTATTCCTGTAGTCACTGCTTGTGGGTTCCAATCTGACACCAGACACAGCTATGCATGTGTGAACATGTACAATTTCACAAAACATGACTCAATAAAAGTTTTAAAGGAGATGGTGGTCTGAAAATGTATTGTTTAAAATAAAATATTTAGTCTTCCTATAGTCACAGTTTGAGGGTTCTAATCCCATGGCAGCCAACTGAGAAATGACCAACTGTCTAGTGTAATTAGTGTACACGAACATACCTCTCAACTGTCATGATTTTTGCAGAATGTAGTGACTACTGCCCCATATGTCTGGTTCTTTGACTTGCATATATATGGCATTACAAGGAATGCAATTTAATGGCAAATCTGTTATCAGAACACCTTGCTACTAATGTATGAGAACACTGTGTAAACAGGTTCCCTGTAGATGTGCCTTTATACCTCCATTTTGAATGGCTTGGACCATAATGTCCCATGCTAACAGGTCGAGAGGTATGTATGTGCAACATCTTCTATACAATATAAGCAGTTAGTGTTCTCACAAGTGAAATCTAACATATCTAGAAGTATGCAGTAGTAGTCTGTGTAATTATATTATCTGTGAAGTTACTAATGTTCTTTTTTGTCTCTCAACCCACCTCTTCTCTTTTTTATTTATTAATTATATTTATTATAATTTGATATTATAATATTATCTGTAATTACCTCTTATGTTGGCCTTATGTACAATTTAATATTTCTTTGCTGTTAAAAAACTTTCCTTTAAGTTACTTATCGCTGTGTTCCTCATTATATTATTTTGTATTTCATATCATTACTCATTACTTTTTTCTCATGTTATTAATTACATTTGTCTGGTTGTTTATTTTTCCTTATGTTTATATTTAATTTACCACAGTGCAACAAGGTAGGGCAGTTCCCAGTGTGGCACCCTCTCTGCTGCCCTTGCACTACCTGTTCCATTGGGTAGTTCCTCACCACAGGCTGGGGTGGTCGCCCCTCTGGGAGTGAAGGTGGAGGGGGTGCTTTTTTCACCCACGATGAACTGCCAGGCATGGTGTGTGGGCTGCTGCTCCAAACTGTTGGTGCATGCCGGCACCAGATAGAAAGTATTCTATCCATCATGGTGGGGCAGTCTGGCCCCAGGGATTGGCATCCACTACTGCCTCCACAGGAGCAGAGATGGTTCAGTGCTTATAGTCCCATGGGTGAGGACTTGAGTCACACTGCTACTGTGTCTGATATCCATGGGACTGGGATCCCACAACAACATCCCCAACCAAGGTACTCACCCCCCCCCTCTTGTGTCACACATCAACCTTGTCTGCTGTCTACACCCCTCTCTCTTTTTTTTTTTTTTTTTAATTTATTTATCATTTGTTAACCATGAACGTCTGACTTGGAACAAAGTCAATTTTCAGTGGAGGCCCGGAGAGAAATGCTCCAGATGCATGCCTTTGTAACGTGGGAGGAAACCGGAGCACCTGGAGGAAACCCACATGAACGCAGGGAGGACATACAGACTCCACACAGAAGGCACCCCAGCCGAGAATCGAACCGGAGAACTTCTTGCTGTGAGGCGACAATGCTACCGCTGCACCACTGCGCCTCTCTTAGCTACAAAATCTGTTAAAGTGCACACTTGTTGCCATACAAGAAATGAATAGCTATGGTTCTTTCCTGCACCCTTACCTACCTACCTTTCACTATGTTTTTCCTCCTGCTTGCACCCAATTTCACCACTGTCCTATCTCCCCATTTAGCTAAGCTAAGTGGAGGTTTATTGATACATGTTTTTCAAAAAATAAAAATCACATTCAAAAATTACACCTCCACCCTATTTCAAACTCAGGACTATTGCACCTGCAGAACAGTGCATCAAACCTCCAAGCCACACAGCTGTTACTTAACACAGGTGTTTTAACCAAAACATAGTAATTGCCAGGTTCCTGTCATTAAGAGTGTTTAAGCTATGCTGCACATCGCATCACATCGTGCAAATAATCTCTAAGATTAATGGAAAATAGGAGTGTAACTGGAACTCTGGTAGAGAAATGCATCACTATAAAGCCATACACATAATAATGGATGTTAGTGAGGTACATAATAGCAGGCAAGTCTGCAGTTATATGTACAACATGCAAAACTACACCTGTTACAATAGTGATTCAGTAGTTCAATCTGTTAAATACTGTAAAAACATTATTTTTTGGTCCACATGGTCCTGTGTTCAAATACAGCTGTGTCTAGCATTTATTATAGATTTATGTGTACATCACCAGTATACATTCTGATATATATGATTGTTTCATCACCTATTTATCCCCCCAAAGTAGTACAGTTTAAATGTGCCTGCTTCTAAATAATGTCAGTCCAAGGCTTATTGATAGGACTACATTTAAACTATTCCCTTTACAACACCAGAAAGTGCATAGAATGTCAGGTCATGCATCAGTATGAATTCCCAGAGGATTTTGAAGTATGTAATTCAAATGAGGCCCAGTCATATCAGACTGCAGCCTACAATGATTTGTTAGTGATAATACAGAGAACCACAGCAGCACAAGTTACATACATATATAGAGGTTGTGCTAGAAGCAATGGTTGCCAGCACACATGTTCCAGATGACTACCATAACATAACACATGACTTGGCAGTTATCCAACTGGTTAACATAATGGTTACTGTACCTCCTACCTTGTTCTAGGATACAACAAGCATGTTTCCCTTTACTCTGTTAATGATACCTTTGGCTAACATACTGTGCTTATCATAAATACATTCTTTACTATCCAGTTGGATAGGTTCCCTCAATCAGGGTCTGGCTGTGTACCAAGGCTGCCACAATTCACACAGTTACCCTTAAGTGTTTTTGCCCTGCACATTCTACAGCCTTTCTAACTATGCCTATTACCTGCAGCAGCAGCAGCTTCAGCCTGTACCACACACATCTTTTCGTAACAAGTAGCTGCTACATACATTTTCTCTGAGCTGACATCATCCCTGCCCCAGTAATTTCCAATCCAAAATGTGAGAAAGGGGATGGAATCTACAATGAAGCCTTATATATTGTTGAATAGTTGTATAGGACTGGCTGATTATACCACAAATCAGCTGTGTATGCTGCATGTAGCATTCCTGAACCACATATTGGTTCAGAGGTAATCTCCTGCTAATGAGAACCATCTTAAAAAGGGAAACACCTAGCTAGAGGAACCATTGTGTATGAGAGTTAGTTTGTATGCTTAACTCATTCACACAGTACTCATATAGCTATATATTTCAACAGTGGAGTGTTGTACTCCATCAGGTATGTAACCATTTTGTTTTCAACATGATGCATATGTTTGAATATACTTAGGGGGAATGGGGTTTACATTAGTAAGCTTTTATTAGAACTGTACTGATGACATGGCATTGATCTCCAGCTGTATTACACCTACAGATGATGTAGAGTACAGCAAGGATATAATGCTCTGTATTAATTAGGTACATGGGTCTCCTGGATACTTCCTTTGTTAGCAGTTGTAGTAGTATCCTGCTATTTGGTTGGCACTGTTGTTTATACATATGTTATTGGCGGGATTTCCTTGCTATGGGGCACACTGCAATGGACTCCTGTGTTTGTTGTGTGATCATATGTGAGTATATGTCATGTCACAAGCAGCAGTGGGTCACTATTGCTACTATCCTAGCTGCTTTCACAACCTTTCTATGTTTGGCACGCTGTTGACTAAGAGATATGTTATCAAGTGGGTAATACCAATAGGCTTCCTTTATTGCTGTAGGTCTACATACTGTACTCCCATGTGTGTGCACCTGATGTGTTCTCATTTATTTGTATTTCAGGAGATATGTATGCCAGATGCCATCCACCTTTCACTGAGACAGAAAATGACCTCATTACTGAGGCCTTGAGACAACACCACTAAGTTATGCTATTCAGAGGGAGGGAAAATAGGCAAGAGCGTATAGCCTTGTGGGACACACTGGAGCACAACATTAATGCTGTGGGTCACCAGAATCACACACATGAGCAGGTGCAACACCATGCCACCGACATGATCAACTTGGCATGCAGACATGCAGTGGACATGGCCAGAGATTGTCAAGTGACTGGTGGTGGGGCTGCAGCAGAATAACCTCTGTCAGCCACTAAAGAATATCTGGGGAACCTTGCAACACAGCACAGCTCCCAGGCATCCATCACCCCATTTGTTGTGGATGTAGGTGCAACCGTTTCCACTCAAGACGAGTGTCCAGGTATGCTTAGTTGTATAAACACTGGAATTCTGTAGCATTCAGTGTGTCAGAGTGCACATAGTTTTACATGGGTGTCAGATGTTTTGGGGGGGTTAGCTGCAGTTTTAAGCTCATTTGTGACCTACATATTTGTTAGCATAGCAGCTACTGTAAATGTGAAATATTTGGAGTCTGCATGTCCTCCCTGTGGTCACGTGATTTTCCTCCGGGTGCTCCGGTTTCCTCCCACATCTCAAAGACATGCTGTAGATGGATTGGACACTCTAAATTGGCCCTAGGTGTGAGTGTGTGCATGTGTGTGCCTTCCGTGGAAGGTTGGGTGCCGGGCTGGCAACTCAACACTGTAAAACTCCACTGCCAATCATGTGCGGACAGGTGATCCGCTTTGGTGACCCCTAACCGGGAAAAGCCAAAAGTAGAAGAAGAAGAAGAAGGTCTGTTATACTGTCACATACACTGCTGTGCACATTACCTCTCCCTCATATTTTTCCAGGACCACCAGGAATAGGAAGAGGCTGTGCTCCTGCTGCTGGTAAGCACAAAACTGTTTTGTAAGAGATGTAGATTTAGTTCACTGTATTTGCTCAGGTGTCATCACAGGTCCGCTGTCTGGATTGTGTACTGTCTGCATGATTGCCAACTGTGCAGATATTTTCTGACTGTACACAGTTTGGACGGATACATATGCCTTGTAGGTATGACCACAGTGATTGATTCGACAGTACTATCAGGACATTACAGATTGCTGTAACTGTCAACTGTGCAGAGTTTTGCGGAATGCCAACAATGTGCATCATTTATGTTTTGCTCATGAGATTCCTGTTTAAAGAACATTTATTTCCAAATGATTATAGACGTGGGTTAGAAAATAATGCCCTTGTGTCCTACTATATGAGGCTGTGGGTTATACAAGTGTGTAATAATGACAGCACTGTATACAGCTTAACATATATTATTATTATTATTATTATTATTTTATATTTGATTACTGGGTTGGTCTGACTGGGCAATCAGGTGCCTGTTTTCAGCAGAGACCCGGGGAGAAAAGCTCCACATGCATGATAAAAATACAAAAGTCAGAGATGAGTACAAATTAATAGAGCAAACAAACAATAGAGCAAACAATAGTATATCATAGCATAGCATGATGAAAAATTACAGAAGTGTACAATATATAGAGTGTACAGTAGTAAAGCAGAAAATATAATGTATCTGAGTAAGAAAGTGCAGTAATGCTATATACAGTTATATACATTAATTTAAAAATGCAATTCATTATGGTAGTTTTTTTCTATGTGTTTGACCTTTGAGTAGTGCCAGAGGAAGATTTATCTGAATGGTGGTAGGTGGGCTAGACATGGTCAGTACAGACCAACATATATTGCAACATAGTACTGCAGAGCATAGTAGTGCAGGTATTCATGTAATGCTTTTCCCTTTTTATCACAGGTGACTAGAGAGATTAGTCTTTTTCCCCTTCACAACCTAATGCCAATGTCTCTTTAGACTCTGATGATGATGATGGGCAAAGTGAGACACAACTGGGGGTTGCAGGGGCTGAATTTGACATAAAGGTTGACATCCCTCATCCACCCTCATTATTGCCGTACACAGCCAGTATGCCTATGCATACCCAGTCCCCTGTGGCCACAGAAATTGGACAGTCGTAGGAGGCCTACTGTCCCTCTAGCACCTGCTGCAGGTGTCTTATCTTGTGTCAGTTGACATATGTTTAGAGGCATCATGGAGGCACAGGTATGTTCAGAAAGGAATTCTAAATGAATGCTCAGGGTTATGGATGCAGCACAGTCTGACATCTGTGACTGTCTCTACTGGATTACTAATACCCTGGATCGATTCACTGAAGCAGTGGAAAGATGGTCTGAGACAGACTACACATTATCTGTCTTGGAGCACACATTGTCTGTGATGGAATGAATGGTTGGGGTTGAGCATCGGTCTTGTGGATGTAGCTCAGCAGCTACATCTGCTGAGAGTCAACATGGCCATGCACAATTATGCACTTGTAGTGGCAGTACATCCAGTGCTTCAGAGGGGAGTGTTCTGTTCACATCAAGATGTGGCAGGCCATGAGCTCATGGTCCTGGGTGGTCCTGTGGAGGACACATTCCCAGCAGACAGCAGTCACCCTCAGGTAGTAGCACAGCATCTGACCTTGGGCATTGAGGTACAAGTGCAACTCCTGGCAGAGCCAGTTCACATGTTCGGTGGCAGAGACAATGAACTGTCAGCTCTACCATGCATGGATCATAGCTGCCCAATTTAAATTTATTGTCATAAATAAGGTACATGGCAATAGGAATTTCAAAGCTGGATGGCACAACATTCTAAACAAAAAAGAAAAAACTTGGATTGTCAGACTGGGTGGTATTTTTTCACCTGGTCCTAATGAACATTTATAGTGTTGGGTATTGATTGGTTGGTATGTATCTGCTGGCTATGATGTTTCTACTATTGAAATATAATTGATTTGCAGTTTATGTGATATACATTGATAAAGGCTCATGGCCGAAACCAGCCTGTCGACTGCTTATTGGCTTTATAATAAAGTCACTTATAACCTCTCGCTTGAGTGCTGGCCTTTTTGATTTTGAGTTTTGGTTCTGTTTTGGGCCATTGCACTCGCCATACATGCAAAAGTACTGTTGCTGCTGCTTGGCTATATGCACTCAGACACTCACACACCACTGTCACATTCATGTCACCTAGAGACATACATGCCACATTTCCATGGTCCATTCTGCCTCATCCCTTTTTGACTCACAAACAAGCTTGCCAAACTATTGGGTCATCCTAGGCCTACCCCCCCCTCCCCAGGCACACACAACTCCCTGTGAAAGTGATGATACCTGTGCCACATCTCTCTCATCTCTCTCATGGATGCAGGGAAATAAAGCTGTGTCTGATGCACAGGGTGACTGTCTACATTAATATGAATATGTTTCATCCAATGTTGCTTTTGACATGCTACTTGTGTTGTTCATTTTCAGAATTTGTACATTGCCATTTATAATTACTATACCATAATAATGTGGGTGCGTTGCAATGGATACTGTTGTAATGGCTGTGTAGTCGCACAATGACAGGTGTTACATGGAACTGTTTATGTCTCACTTTCTGGATTGTGTAGGACACACCTATAGGTACACATCTACAATCAACCCATAAGTGTCAGAGCACAGATTTGAATGTCAGCACACAAGACAAATGTCATCAGAAAGTTAACACAGCATAGGTTCCGGGCTCCTAGGTTCATATGTATTCAATAGGCTAATGAACAGAAGGGCTCCTTTAAGCCGAGCCATACATATCTAAACACTGTCAAGGTATTATACTATTGATACGTATACACAGGGTTTTGGTTGCTGAAACATCTACAAGCTGGGGCATGGGGGTTGAACCATCCACAGTTTCCCTGTGTCTCTTGTAGACATTGGTCCACAAGTAGGTATGATTGTCCTGTTCCAAATCTAGTTGTGTAACTTGGACTTGATTTGCGTTAAGGTGGAACTGTGCTACACATGGATGTGGAGCCTGTTCCATATAGGGTATAATCTCTGGGTTACATACCTGTCTCTCCAGCATGTCGTATATATACCACTGTCAATGTGTAGGTCTGTAGAACAGGCAATTCTGCTGATGCTTGTTTCATGGATATGCAAGAGGTCCTCAGTGGGGTCTGACACCAGCCTGTATGGCAGGCATACACCTCCACTCCAAAGCATATAGGAGGCAGACTACACAGATAGGACCTTTATGTGGTCTGTGTAGGACATGTTATGTACACACTGTAGTGCTTTACTGAGGAACCTCTGCGGATGTTACAGTCGTTGGATATACCCGACTAGTTACATACCAAAGGTGGTACTGCACCATTGATAGGTCTGTTGAATGCTGATTACAGTGTAACAATGGCATCCTTGGTTTACATGCCATACCTTTGTTTATAGGTTGTACAACATAGCATTATGTCCACAATAAAACAGACAAGTGACTGGTAAGGGGTAGATCACTATCTGTGTCCATAAATCTCTGATACTCGGTCAACTGTTTGAGGTGTGCTGGCAATATGATAGTTACCAGGGGTGGATGACTTCCCCAAAGAATAGTATTGTGCATTTCTTTGTATTTAGTGTTAGTCCATGGCTCTGACAACAACTGTATGTCTGTGTCAGCCCCTCCTGGAGAGCATTTGTGTCAGTGTGGGATTTAATGACAGCTCCTTATTTGCATGAAGTCAGCGATGACTAGAATGTTGGATTGTGTGTCGGCTTGACTTATGGGCTTATAGGATGTTCATCCATGACATGTTGCTCTATGTGTTGATATGTGTATTGTTTTCATAGACTGTTGAGTGTATTTGTTATCTGGACTTTCTCTACGATGTGTTTGCGATTTATGTAGGTTACATGTCAGTGCCTCAGCTCATGTCTGCTTTGATTTTATGTAATGTGTGCAGCACATGTACCACTGACTACATTTATGACATTAGAAGCACTTTTATGTGAGAGCTTTGCCTCCAGTGACATTGTGTATATACATCTCTCACATGCAATATCAGTTTGTTTGATAATGAAGTGGTTGTCGGTAAACACATTGCGATTTCTATGTTGCCTCAGGATGCCCATATCTACCAGGGTGGTAAAGGTCATAGTGGGAATCCTCACATCCATGGCAGCAGATACTTTATTATTGACTACACAGTTGTACTGAGAATATTCGGTGTCACAACTATCTGTTCTGCAACTATGGGGACAATGCTTGACAGTGCATGCTGGTTGTCCTATGTGCAACTCGATATTGAAGTTAATGCCATCAAGGTGTCTGGTTCTGCACAGAACACTGCCAAACACTGGAAGGGAATGTAATACATATACCTGTAAAGTTAAGGATGGTGTATTTAGGCAGGGTATACATTCATTTGTTCGAAATACATTTCAGCAGTCGTACGGTTGTGCGACTTTAAATGTCGAATCACAACATTCTGAACATACAAAGAGTTCAAAAATGGTAATCTTGATAACAAGATTCAAAAATTATCGAAATCAAAAAAGTTACATGCAGTATTATGCAGGGGGGCAAGCCCCCCTCCCCCCCACACACCCCTACTTTAACATGCAAACTCCAAGCTCGCACTACAGTGAGGGAAAGGATTAATTTCCCGATCCCTGCTATAGTGCGATCTGCACCCAAAATGCAACTTCAAATGATCGAATGCCAATGTGCATTTGCTCATTTGAAAGTCACACCTTTTTTTCATAATTTCGGAGATCTGGACGTTGTACTTTTGCACTTTGACGAATCGTACAACCTCCGTATGAACAAACGAATGTACACCTTTAGGCAGTTATTATGAAGTTACACACTAATCAAGCAGTGCATACTGGGAAAGAAGAATTACCTTATGAAGAATGCTGAAAAGAGGGGAGTCTTGTTCTTGTCTGGCTACTACTACTGTTGGTCTCAACACAGCCTCACTGTGGTGGGATACAAAGCTCCTATTCTTTGTCTCACACCAGAAGCAAAACCAAGATTAAGATAAGAAGCGGACCACAGCCTGTTTGTTGATCCACACATTTGTCACACATGATGCAAGGCTCTTTACGCATGTTTTAGCCTTTTCCAGGTAGATGCCTTTAAATAGCAACCAGACCAATCATTTGACATTTGCATTATGCCTTGGGTTCCGAGTCTTGTAGCATTTAAACCCACCCGCCCCACAGACTCAAAAACATGTTTAAAACAATCAGGTTGCCATCCAGTATCCCAGAAATCATTGTTTGTGTTACATCATGCAGGCCTCGCCTAAAGTTCCTGTCATTTCATAGATGTTGCATAAGTACTGAGTAAAATAGAACAGTGTAAGTAATATTCCTGCTCCTGGATGACTACTCAGAACACACTCAAAGTGCTGTTTACTGCTGCCTTTTTGACAATGAATTCCAGTCCATTTACTTCTCCCTCCCCATAACATCCTAGCTGTCAAAGTCCTTTCCATGTTTGGCAGATCTCAGCAGGGTGCTTGACTCATGTAATTTAATCTTTGCTCTAGCATTTCCTTTGTTAGAGGGGCTGCACTATAGCCATGGCCTTACTTGACTGCAGTCACATCCAGTAAGGTCTTGCACCAAGGAGCTAAAGAATAAAACATTTATACTATTAACCAGTTTAGATCTTTATTAATTTAAGTGTTACATGCTTCCACCTTGTTAAATTACATGTGCAAAGTGTGTTGGTATGCAGTGTTTGCCTTCATATGTTACATTGCTATATTTCCCTTCCTTTTTGTGTCCAGAAGTCACTTATAACGAATCAGATAATGGATGCATACACCTTTAGCCATCAATATGCAGCTACTCCTGTTCATGTGAGTATGTGAATTAATAATTCTAGGTGCTTGTTTCTGATACCAGGGTAATGTTTTAATCTTTCTATTCCCTGTGTTTCCAAACATCGACTACTACTGAATAAAATGACAGCACTCAGGCTGCTTATTATTTTAGTTAGAATCACTGCCTGGCCTCGATGATGTCAGTAATACAGAGGACAAGGGCCATGAAGTTTTTAACTAGGGTAAAGATCTGATGGTAATTTGTAGCACAGCTGCTGCATTACAATATAAGGTTAAGTCTCAGGTGACATAGATGTCCAAGGTTGCTCCATCAAGCTCCACAGTGTCAGTGATCCATGTCAGGTGACAGTTTCACAGCAATTCATGCAACCCGACCTTCAACAGCGTAATGGTGGTGATCTGCATGATATGGATGTGAGGGCTACTGCAGACAGGTGGCCACTACTGGGCCATGTCTCTGTCCCTCCCACGTCGTAGGTATGTCATACTGTATTTTTATGTTCCCAGAACACTAAACTGTGTTCCACATCATTTCACACAACATACATTTGTCGTCTGGTTGTTTGATAGACATTGTAGACCTGCAAGGCTAAAGTAATGACAACAAAGTTGGACAAGTTTTCTATGCATGTATGGACATGAACATCTTCATTGCAAAAAGTGCCTACAGAGGGTCTTTTCGAGACTGTGAACCCCAAGGGTGTAGCAGTATGATCCTTATTTTGCTGGAGTTGTACATTGTCACATTTGTAAGTATGTTATTGTGACCATGCCAAATAAAAGGATTATTGTTCATGCAAGCGCCCTATGCCTGGCAAAGCAGTGTACCATGCTATCCCATACTCTCAGGTACTGTTTTACCTTAGAATGACACCATAAAGGTAATAACATGTTACATATAAGCATCTGTCAGGCCACTACCTAACCATGGCCTGTTATGATGTATACACAAGCAATAATCTATTGCTAATGACATTATCTCTGACTGTTGCAGTGATGTGGACAGTGTCCATAAATCTCTACTCCTACTCCACACAAACACAAAGTGTGAGAGATGCATCTACATTAAAAACCTTGAATCCATGCTCTCTCACACATGTGTCAGAACATATGACAATGAACAGGATGCCAGCATGCCCAACTCACTTCCTACCCAACCCAAACCCACATCACACAGACCTACATATGTGGAGGTCCATACCAGAAACATACCTAATCACAAGACACCTCACAACCAGAAACACAAGCATTCTACACATGATACTACCTCTGCAGAACACAGTACACATAATAGCTAATGCACCACTGTCTACTGGTCAAACTCTTACAGCAAAACACAAATTCAAACATATTAGTTTTAGGTGATTACATCATGAGTCACACTAATGTCCATCTTACTAGGCTAGATAAGGTAAAGGTCACGGTCAGCTGTCTGTGAGGTGCCAGGATATGGCATATCACATATACAGTCAAATCTGTCAGCAACAGGCACTGTTATAACTACATCATAGTTCCTGTTGTTGTGTTAGACTTGAGATGTACCTCTCTGGATTGTGTGATGACAGACATAACTGAGCTCTCCCTCTATGTGTCTCAGGCAGGTATGTCCTTGCCCGTCAGATGCATTTTACCTTCAGCTAGGGTGATGCCTCACTACAAACAGAAGATGATTGACTTCAGTAATAGGCTTAGCATCTGTTGTCAATCTAAGGGGATCCACTATCTGTCAGCCAGAGATGACATGCTCAACAGACCTCAGTGCTTTGCCACAGATAATCTTCATCTGTCACCCCTGGGATTTCAGATACTGGCCAAAACTATTGCCACTCCCATAGTGCCCTTTATAGGTGGTGCCTCAAGGACAAAATTTCCAGTGTAACAACCCCAGTACAAACAACCTCAAGGTTATTCTGGTAAATGCTAGGAGTGTCAACAGGACAATGCACTCACTGGAAGCTGTCCTCATCTTGGAACACACAGATCTTTGTGCAGTCACAGACACCTGGTTCAAGGCTGTAGAGAGCACCACAGCCATACCAGACTATACCTCCTTTCACACATGCAGACCTCAAACTGAAGGCATGCAAACTAATGATGGCAGTGTATAAATATTCATTAAGGATACATACACACCCACACTGGTTACATAGTATGATTCCATAGGTACACTTCAGGTGCTATTGACTGTTTGTGGAGCACCTGTTTAAGTCATTGCCAGCTACAAGAGTCCCTCCATGAATCAGGACACCTACTCTGCTTATTTGGATCTACATAAGTCTATCAAGATACATCTGGACACCATGATTTATGGTGACTTTTATTACTCACCGACTGGGTAAATTACTCGTGCTCAAACTCACTTGCCCAAAGGTTACTTGACTTCATTATCTCCAGTGCCCTGGACCAGCTGGTTGACACCTCCCACAAGGGGAACTAACATACTGGATTATGTGCTTACCAATATGAGCGACCACTGTAGCACCCCCATTGTGAGGTCCCCCCAGTGAGATCTGACCACAAATCGGTCTTATTCAAAGTAGGTATCACACCTGACACCACCCTTGCAGCAAATACACTAAAGACATTCAACAATCCAGATTATAACCTCCAATGGGATGGTATAAATAGTTTCACTGCACCTCCTCCCTCAGATGTAGCTGGCAACTATGCCTTATACAAACACCTGTATGACTTGGCTTTACCTGACATGAGCACAACAAGCTCTTCGTGGTGAAGCAAACCTGCCTGGTGGACAACTGCCAGTAAGAGGGTTTAAAATAATAGGAAAACATTGCTGTGTAATGGTAGAAGGGAAGGAGCCACACTCAACTGGTAACACTCCCTCCTCAGCTTAAACTAGCAAATAAGTGTTGCTGTGAAGTCCTCCAAAGCAAAATATGGGTCCAAATTAGCCTCTTCCACAAAGGACCACCACAACTCATTTTATAGTTACATCTATAACCCAAAAGAAAAGGTCCACATTTGTGTCAAACCCATAGTTAATGATACCTCATATACAGAGCCTGTTAACATAGCTAACCTATTGGCCAACAGGTTCTGTGAAACCATCACTCCCCTGACCCACATGCACCCCATAACAACCCTACCACCTGTCCCCTACCTTGTATCTATAAAGAACAGTTCAAAAATGGCCTCTCTATAGACAAAAACGCAGCATCTATGTGACTTGATAACATCCCAGGCTGAGTCCTACATGGGCTCCAACATGGAGTAGTAACGCCATTGGGAACTCTTTGCAATCATAGTGTAACCACAGGCTTTACTCCAGCTGACTGGAAACAGCCACTGTTTTATATATATATATATATATATATATATATATATATATATATATATATATATATATATATATATATATACATTTTTACACAGAGTTGTGGGAGGAGCAATGGATTGTCACTCTGCCTAAGTGTATGTGCATATGCAGTGGCATTTTTGGCTTGTTTGCACGCTGCTAAGCAGCGCGTAAATGGGTGGCCCATTGCTTACACAGACACTTACTGTTCCATAAACTGACTCCAGTCCACAGCTAGCTGTAATCCAGGCTGGGATTATGATATGATTAGAAACACTCTAAGCTCTATCTACCTATACACTCAGGTCCATAAATTAATCTACATTTTCAATCACTGTATGCTGCATGTAATATTCATCTTTCTATTTACGTCTTCCAAATCTCATATGATTAATTTGCAATGTATTTATCAGCATATTATACTCCTGTGACCAAATGGTCAATTTAGTCAAGTTATTTAGCAGACATTCCTCATCTGTAGCACATGTAATCAGTATACCCAATTTCAAGTTATCTGCCTACAGATGGTAGAACAACTCAAATGAAATGGGCAGGTCTACAGAGAAATCTGAACAATGCTGGATCTAGGACAGAGTCCTGTGGGACACCCTGATTGTAATCAATTATTCTACTTGTTCAATTGCTGTATGATACTTGCCATGTCCTATATGTAAGCCATGCAGTTAGCCATCTTATCAAGAGTGCATCAGTACCTAGTTGTTCTAGTTTATTGATCACTGTTTTGTGTATGGCCCTGTCAAATCTCTATAAATCACATTACAGCACACTTTTTTATTCATAGCTATTATTCTATTGTCATAATACATCATGTTGCAGGTGGTACTTAGCTCTATTTCAGTATATGCATGTTAATATATGATTTCAAGTCCCAAAGTTTGCAGTTCTGATACTGACTAATCCAATAGTACCTAATATGTTTTACATAGGTCTTGATATGCGGCGCAGACGAAAATGTGTAATCGATAAGTGAAATGGGTTAATACTATTAAAGCACACACAGAGTTACAGTCTGTAAAATAGTATGTATTACTCCTTAACATGCCAAATATCTGAATCTCTCAGGATTAGAACCCTGAACACCATCCCATAAGCTACCTGCCTTAGAGGCACAGAGGCTGCTTGAATGTCAGGGGATCATTCATCACATCATCACCTGCATAAATATGTACTTTGCTATTCTCAGTTAACTAACACGTAATATGTAAGTTAACATTGTATATTATTGTTCTGATGCTGTGTGACATACTAACTGTGTGAAATGCTCATACAGCATAGATTATTTATTGTTGTGGCAGTTACAAGGGGACACAGCTGTTTTGAAGGGTGCTGGAACAAAAGCCCATACTCTGCTTGGACACACACTAGTCTGACTATCATTTAACCTCACTTTCTAACATGTCCCTTGAATGAAGCACCAGTGATCTGTTGCAGTAGGAGTAAATGAATCTTCCATGCATGAGGCCTGCTGAATACAAATGGTGACATGTCAGCGGAAGGGGTATCTGTAGTCACATGTGGATGTAACTTCTGTCAATATAGCCCAGTATAGTTGCCTGCATAATTTCCCTGGTCCATAACTATAATGACATAACATAACCATCTACTATACTACTGTGTAGGTTATAGACTTACCTTGCAATTGCACCAGTTGGCACAACTGTAGTTCAGGGATGACTCAGTCTGATGTTACCAGTACACAGCCAATACATGGATAAGTGCAGGATGTGTGATTTGGCTGGCATCAGTTTTAATATCTGTATGCACGTAGGAGTAAGGTGTTAGTCCCTAGGTCCCTAGGTTGTCAGTGAATGTGCTATGCGCTGTCTCTTAGCCAAAACCAGGGCATACTGAACAAGCCTACATCTGCCTACAAGGACATCAGCAAGGGGTTCCTCTCAGAGCCCTCCTATGACTGTGGCTGTGGTAACCTAGACACTGGTGTGGGGCTGTGTATCCCTTCCCTTTGTTGATCCTGCTGCAGTTGTTTCCGCAGGTTCAGATTGTGTAGTATAGCACATACTGTGAATATCTGTGCCCATGTGGCTGGAGTATACTGCAGGGTTCCATCAGATATATCTCAGCACCAGAACAGTGACTTTAGAAGCTCAAGCGTATGCTCTATGATGTTCCTAGTTTGTGCATGTGCCTCATTATAGGGTTCTTTTGTGGGTGTGTGCATTTCTGATGGGTGTCATCATCCACAGTTCCAGGGCATAGCCAGCATTCCCCAGTAAATTGCCCTGTGGGATGTCCCCTCTAGCAAACATCTGGTACAGCTGTGATGTATGCCAGATATGGTAGTAGTGATAACTGACAGGGTTACCAGCACACACATTCAAAATAATTCCTTGCACATTGTACATGACTTGGCAGCTGATGGACTGGTATCCCTTGTGGTTAATGTAGATTCTACCCTGTTCACAAAGTGGTGCCTTGATGTGTACATGAGTGCAATCTATGGCACCCAGTACTTCAGGGTAGTGTGCTACACAGTAGAAGTCTTACATATTGCTGGCCCTCATCTCAGGGTCAAGGGGAAAAGAAATGTGCTCACTTTCATGTGGGAGCACAGCATCCAGAAACTGGGGGAGTATCCTGGATGCAGATGCCTGTGACACCCCCATCATGCCACCAGTTGGTCTTTGAAAGATACCTGTAGCTAGTATCCTAAGGCTACACATACCTTAGTGTTTACTGGGATGGGTTCCCTCTGTTAACTCTGGCTCTGAGTTCAGGGCGGCAGAGCTCACTGAGCTCTTGTAATATGTCAAAATACAAAATTACCTCTCTTGTAATATGTCCCTGTCCATCCTGTATAGCTCTACAATCTCCAGCTCATGTAGCACCTGGAAGGTTACCCTGGGCTGAACATTCTTCTCCTTCTCGGCCTAGGCCTATAGTCAGCAGCACCAGCAGCACTGAATTCAGCATCCAGCACATACAGATATAGAAAAGCTGCAGCAGCCCCTATTATTATCTCAGTTAAAATTTCCAAATCTCTACTCCAATGGTACAGGGTATTGAGGGAAAATCAGAATGTAGGGTGTATGCATACTTTATACAGTTGTGGAGTACGTCCATCATGTGGGATTGGCTAATTATGATGCAGTTCACCTACTTACGATATAACTGACATGATTTAAAGGCCCTTCTTTATTGCATGATGCAGCATAGCTTATACAAAAGTATATATTATTAACTTAATATATCCAGTTTTCCTTGACAGATGCCTATGTCATCACTGTCATGTGGGTAGTCTGCTAGCACAAACGCACTAAGCTATGAGGTGCACTGCACAAACACACTTGCTGAGCACTAAAAAATCCTAAAAGTAACACAGTGGGAATATCAAAACTGTAGGAGCTTATATGAATGGGATATCTGGACACAGTTGCTCATTTCAGAGATTCAACAAAGGAAACTAATTTGCATACATATTCATGCTGACAGCCTGGAAACTACACAGTTCTTAGCCATGTAAGCTGAGTAACAGCATGAATGCAGCATTCTATGGACCCGATGCAGGGTCCTACAGTACATTTGTGTAAACTACATTATAGATGTTATTTTAAATAGCAAACATGCTAAAATTATTAAAAAATATTATTAATTGTACATATCATCTTCCTTTTACAAACATCTACAATGTATGTTTTGCATATGTGTGTATGTGATCTACTATTGTCAGGGGAGTTATGTCCATATTTGTGGACTTTTACATCCCCTTCTATCCATGTAGACTCCTGTAAGTGGAAAACTTCCATGTACACTAGAAACATGGACACGGAGTCTACACGGATTCCTTTCACTTTGTTAGTTCGCTCCACCTGCCTTATTTGCATAAGATTCACCTGCTTAAACAGCAATTTGAATTGCATGGAAGCTTCCCTGTTTGCACGTGCTTGTGTGCCACTAAGCGACATTTACCGAATCTAAAACTGTTCATGCTTGTGTATACATCGCAGTGTAATGTGTACACAATAAAAAGAACGTGTAGGCTTTACTGAATTCCCCCCATGATGTGTACAAACTAGGGATATAGAAGTGTACTTTTCAGTGTGTATCAAAATAGAAAAGTGTCCATTATATGTGCAGCAAAAGTTTTAAATTCACAGTAATGTTCGATGTCACAGAACCTTTCTACATGAGCAAAGGTGCTACATTTCACAGTGTCTGAAAACAGAATGAAAAAAATTATCAAGTAATTCCCATTTAAATTATAGCTACTTTTACAAAGCAGAGCCATTGGAAAATGTATCTATATGTCCAGTCAATCCCCCCCCCAAAAAAAATAAAAATAAAACATTTTAAGGGTTATTGTAAATGTATATGTGTGAGTAACTCTAAGACATCATCAAGAGAGAATCAAGTAAAGAAATATATATATATATATATATATATATATATATATATATATATATATATATATATATATATATATATATATATATATACATATATATATATATATATATATATATTTTTTTTTTTTTTTTTTCTTTACTTGATTCTCTTGATGATTATATAGGTTCATAGGTTCATAGGTTCATACTAGGCTATCTGCCCTAGGGCATTTACAAGCATAGCCAGAGTGTGTTTGGCTTTTACCACCCATTTTAAAATGAATTTTGCTATGCCTTTTTCGAGGTTAGTATACTGTGCATCTGTCTAACAGTGACACAGAAGTGATACCCGGAGTAAATCTACGATCTCCCATCCACTCATCAAGATTCTTCTTGAAGAGAGTCAATGAGGGACTCTGCCTAACCTGGACTGGAGTGAAGGGAGCCTCTGGGTTATGAATCTGTCCCTCCAGCATGTCTTATTTATTTCAGTGCTGAGGTTCAAGTCTCTCGAGCGCGTAGCTCGATGGGATTTGGATTTTCTGAGGTGCAGCATGTCCATTAATTCCGGGTTGGACATGGGTTTATACGTCAGGCACAGATCGCCTCTAGTATGCCACTGAGTAGAGCTGGAGTTTCTTTAACCGGGCAGCATATGGCATCTGTTTGAGCCCTTTGATCCTCTTGGTGAGGTACTTTTGGGGTCTTTCCAGTTGCTGCAGGTGTCTGGTAAGGTACATCCCAAAAGGGGCATTGTACTCAATTATGGGCCTGATGAGGGATGAGTAAAGAGGCACGATGACCTCCCTGATCTAGATGTGAATCCCTTTATGATTAGGTGGGCTATATAAAATGTTTTTCTAACCACTTTGGCCATGTGGTTGTCAAATGAGATTGCTATCAACTTGGGTACCCAGGTCCCTAATTACTTCTTCCATTAATGGATTACCACCTATGTGGTAATTTGTGGGCACTGTTTTTGCCAAAGGGGCGACTATACACTTTTTAGCTTGAGGCCATGGCTCTGGCACCAGTTGTCTGTTTCTATGAGGCCCTTTGCTGGAGAGTCGATTATGGGCCCAGTTTGCAGTCATCTGCGAACTTGATCAGCCACAGTCCTTCTGTGTTGGCCTGTACCTCGAAAATATATACCGAACAAGAGGTCCCAGGACTGAGCCTTGTGGGACGCCACTTGTAACTGGTTTGGAGTCTGACATGGCTCCAGCAATTCTAACCATGTGGGTTCTGTCCTTGAGCCAGTTTGCAACCCATCTAGTGACATTTATTTCAGCAAAGACAGAACAAATAGTGAGTCCCAGCTCTACTTTCCAGTCTCTCTTAAATTTATAGTCTTCATGCAATTCAAGCAAAACTCAAAAGCGCCTTCTCCAAAATTTTTTTAACTCTTAAGATGCTCAAAAGCATGTTGCTCTGTATTTGAATGAAGAGACTGAAAGAAGAGCTGGACTCACTACCTGTTCTTGTTGTTGCTGATTGTTTATAGGGGTTTATGTTTAAGCTGGTGAGCTTATCTATAATGCCCAAGTGGGTATTGTATCGAAGGCTTTTGCGAGTGGGTATTACGAAGGCTTTTGCGAGGTCCAGGTAGGCTGTGTGGACCACCTTCCCTCGTCAATGGCCTTGGTGACTGTTTCAAAGAAATTGACCAGGTTTAAGAGGAAGGATCTGCACTTAACAAAGCTGAACTGGGTAAGATCCAGTGTCTAGGAGCCCCAATATCTTTATTTATGAGGTCCATGATGATCCTTTCCATAGCTTTGCAGACCAAGCTAGTCAGGCTTATGGGGTGATAGTTTCCAGGATCGCACCACCTTTGTGGAGAGGGACCACTGTTGCTGCACGCCACTCTTTGGGTACATATCCTGTAGTAAGGCTGAGACTGAACAGTAGTTTCATGTTTGGGTTTAGTTCTTCTTGGAGTTCATGTGGGATGCAGCCGGGACACCATCTGGTCCCATTGATGCTGTGTTTTTGCTTTGGAGGCGGCTCTTACCTGAGCATCTGAGATGTCAGGGGCAGCACTCTGCTGGGATAGATATTTGCCCTTTGGAGGGAGAAGTTTGCGCTGAACCTGTCAGCTAGGATGTTGGCAATGTCTGTGGGTTCGTGTATTTTTGTCATTTTGGACTAATTCTGAGCATATCTGGGAATTCCCACCCACAGGTTTCTAACATAACTAAAGAAAGCCTTGCGATTATCCTTAGTGTCCTGTGCAATTTTTCTCTCAAAGCTGGCCTTACGATTTTATGAGTGCCCATAGTTTTGCTAATACTGATCAGAGATGCCTTCCCTTTTTGAGATTTTGCTCTATCATGTAGTAGCTTCCTCCTTCTATTGTATAGTTTGTTTATGGCTGGGGTCCACCAGACAGGACGCCTGCCTTTGGAGGATTGGGTCTTGGTTTTGTTTGGGATTGCATGATCCATGCATTCCTGAAGGTGTTCATAGAATGCGTTTATAAAGGATTCTGCAGTCTGGGCGTATTTTCCACAGGGGGGCTTTGAAGGATTCCACCTCGGTTTTGAGGAGTGTGAAATTTGCTTTAGAGAAGTTTTTCACTGTGGTTTTCTGGGCAGGGGGTGGGGTCGGGATGTGAATATCTAGTGAGATTAGTTTATGGTCTGATCTTACCAGTGAGGGATACACTTCTGGTCTGGAGCACAGAGTCCCCATGTTGGTGATGGTCAGGTCCAGTATGTTTTCCCCTCTTGTTGGAGTGGTAACAAGTTTTTCCATAGCATTTGAGTTTATAAATTCTAGGAACCTTTGGGCTAGGGTGTTGGAGCTAGAGTAATGCTCCCAGTCTATGTTTGGGTAGTTGAAGTCTCCCAATATAATGGTGTTTGGAGAGACCTTCATATTTTCCAGTGTTCTCAGGAAGGATGAGTGGGGTTCCTGGGTTTGGGAGGGTGGTCTGTAGCAGGCTATAAACTGGAAGGCAGTTTTACCCACTGTTAGTTGCACATGGATAGTCTCTGATGCTTTGTGCTGTGCCACCAACCTGGAGGTGTGGGTATCTTTGACGAATATTGATACTCCCCCTCCTTTTCTGGTTCGGTCCAAGTTTTGGGGCCGAAAAACATGGTATGGGGTATAACCTGGTAGTGCTGGGGTGCTCTCGGGAGCCTTGAACCAGGTTTCTGTTACTGCACAGATATCAATGTTCTCCATGCTAAGGAGAGTTTTGAGTGTGTGCATCTTGAGGTTTAGACATCTGGCATTGAGTAGCATTACTCTTAGTTTCTTATCCCTTGTGATACCTATGGAGGTGGGTTTGTCTTTTGAGCCTTGCCTAAAAAAGCCACTATGGGGGTGACAAGAGCCTTTGCCTATATCCGAAAGCCCAGTGGTGACAGGTGCAAGCCGTCCCTAGCGAAGCATCGTGGCTTGTCGAGCATGTCATCCCAGGCTGACAGGCATTGGATCCCCTTTGAATAACACCAATACTTAAGCCAATTGTTGAAATTGATCATCTTGTCTTCATATTGTGGCATCATTCTTGGTGAGGGTAAGATGCTACTCAAGGTCAGGGTCATACTGGCCTGGGCTCCATGCTCAGAGATCTCCTCTATGTCTCTTTTCATGTAGTCCAGGGAGGTACGTCTCAGGTCATTCAAACCAGCATGGACAATGACTTAGTCATATTTGTACTTGCCTTGGAGTGACCTGAGTGCTTGTGTTATGTGGCGGATCCTAGCACCCGACAGGCAGCTCACCGTGACCTTCTCCTTGTTCAGCCTGGTGAGCGGGACGTCAGTGTGCCTGACGATAGAGTCACCTATTACAAGTGTATCAGGTGTGTTGTTTAGCCTTAAGGGCTGTGACTGTTCGGCACACTGGCTTTGTGAGCTATGTGTTGTACGTGTTTTGTTTTGGGGTAACGTTTGCTTGGGTGTCTGCTTTGGAGGTCTCTGTTGCTTAGGCAGATTTTTATTTAGAGCCTCCGAGTATGTTTTTGTGTGTTTCTGTGTTTGGTTTGCTGTCTTGCTAGGTCTATGTGAGACTGGAATTGTAGTGAGTGTGGTTTCCTTCTCCTCCTGACTGGTTACGCCAGTACTGAGTTGAGAGAGCTAAGCCTCCAGTTTGGCTATATGGTTGCATCTCTCACATGTGTTGGAATTTGTTGGGAGGAGGAGAGGGTTGTCTGTGTACATGAGGCAGTTGTAACATTGCCTCAAGATTCCCAGATTCACCAGCTGGACCGGAGAGGAGATTGACAACTGACCTTTGGACATGCTAGAATAGTATTGGGAATTCCTTTATAATTGAAAAAAGGGCCAGTGGGGAACAAGGTACTCAAGGGGAGTTTGTGAGGGTGTAGTGCTTTTAATTTTTTAGTGCTGACTTATATAATTGCTTTAGTGAGCAAGTGCCAGGCTTTAGAGTAGGAATAGGGTGTTTATTATGAGAACTAGATCAGTTCTAAGGGAAAAAGTGAAGAGCAGACTTTGTGGAGCCGAGAATGGTTTAAACCCAATTAAGCGGCGTTGCCCGATGCTGCGCTATGTGGAAAATCGCGTAAAGCCGCGCTAAAGCAAGTTTTATACAGGGGGGACTTGAAAGAGCTAGAAATTGGCCCAAAACAGCCAATAGACTACCAGATTCTTGTGCTGGCAACACTCCTCCAGGGATAGATAGGCTGCTCTAAGCTCCCCACTGCCACTGGTGAACAAAGAAGCCTCCCTTTATCCAAGAAAATATAAAATACAAAAACATAATACAGAAAATTTCACTATATACCAGTACTAGGTTCATATTGTTTCAGATCTGGGGAGTATTTTTGTTTAGTTATTCCACTGAGAACACCAAGTGGAAAGTTTCTTACAGCATTTAGTTTTAAAGCTCAGAAATTCAGTACCTAATATCAGCACATTACTTAAAAGTGAGGTATACTTAGAAAAATAAGATAATAAGATTTCACTGTTGCACTGATCTGCTGCCAGGGTGAGGGATTCTGGGGTGGTAATTCCCTCATATGCAAGGACCAGCAAAAAAATCATTATAATATATGGACCACGTTTGATTATTCAGATAATCATTTGTCACTGCTGCCATAGTTATATAAACCAAAATGAATACAAGGAGAAACAGTCTGGAAAAAACACCACTTAAAACGAAAAAACTTCCAGCTGTTGGCGATACTCAATTCCAGAAAGGCACTGCACATATATAAAGTTAAAATACCACAAACCACTTTATTTAAGCTTAGAGAATCGGCAAACTGTACATCAGCACCCTGATTGGAGAACAAAAGTAATGCCCGCTGAAAAACAAGTCCGTCACTTCATGGCAGCATACCAAGCTACTGTGGAGCTCAGATTGAAAAACAACGGCCGCCATTATTTTACCCTCGCAAAGCAGCATTTCTGCTGTTTAGCAAGTGTAAAATATGTTAAAAAAAAGAAAACTGAATGTGTGTGAGTGTATGCATGTATGTCAGTGAAAGCGAGAACAATCAGGCCATTATTTTACACTCGCTAAGCAGCGCTTTTGCTGTTTAGTGAATGTAAAATCTAAATATAACAGAAAAAAGTGTGCACGTGTGTGTGTGTGTGTGTGTATGTATGTGTGTGTGTGTGTGTGTGTGTGTGTGTGTGTGTGTTTCTGTCTCTGCATGTGTGTTTATGTTTCTGTCTGTATGTGTGAATGCATGCATGAAAGTGAGGTGAGTGTGAGCAAGAGAGAGAGAATGAAGAGTGAGAGCGATCCAACACTTGCAATAGCAACAGTCAAGAAGTTTACGTACGTCTCTCACCTCTTAGATAAGTTAACTGAATATAACATAAAATAAAGGGGGGACAAAGGCTCAAAACAGGAACATATTCCTGTTTAAAAAAATCACAAAGTTGCTGCAATAATAAGACTTGTGTTAGCATGCATTTTGTGAAATACAGATGTGTGTGTGTGTATGGGGGGGGGGGTGATTCCTGTGTCACAGAGGGAGAAACAGTGAAATCAATGGAACACTGGCAAAAGCCGATAAGAGGTTTGCATATCTTTTAGCTCAAGAAATGTGGATAAAGCCTGAAATAAAGGGGATTAAAGGCTAAAAATAGGAACAGATTTTTAATGTTATACTTAAAAAAATTAAAAAGTAAGTTAAATAACAGGATTTGTGTTAACATGAATTTTCTAAAGGAAATAAAGTCTGAAAGTCAAATATATGTCATTATTTGTAGCTATTTCTATTGTTATATT
Source organism: Protopterus annectens (assembly GCF_019279795.1). Classification (NCBI taxonomy): domain Eukaryota; kingdom Metazoa; phylum Chordata; order Ceratodontiformes; family Protopteridae; genus Protopterus; species Protopterus annectens. Next base: position 633,929,019 of record NC_056734.1, on the reverse strand, counting down.
AGCTTTAAATATATATGAACATTTCTGGATATGTCATTATTTAGTGACATCAATACCCAGTGACTGTCAAGAAACCATTTTAGCAGTAAGGGACCAAAAATGGAGCAAATATCTAGATATTTTTAAAAAATGATATATTTTGGATGTAAAATTCTTTCTCTAACACTGTTTACTTATACTACAGCAACTTTGAAACATTAGGGAGAGGAACTATTTTACATCCAAAATATATAAAAAAATAATCTATGAATGTTGTGTCTTTCGGCTTTTTCCGGTTAGGGGTCGCCACAGCAGAACTCCGGTCTGCTAATGATTGGCAGTAGATTTTTACGTGCCGAGTTGCCAGCCCTGACACACAACCTTCAGCGAAGATACGCCCATTCACACATGTCTCCATACAGAGGATGCTCTAGCTGAGAATCGAACAGGACAACGTCTTACTGTGAGGCGACAATGGTACCGCAGCACCACCACCAAATAAGTAAGTAAAACACAACAATTTTAAAGACAGCCCATTCTCTAAGCACAATAATGCCTTTCAGGGTGTGTGTCAATGTGTAATTAAAGCCCTTTCAGGAGTATAGAGGCTCTTTGCCTGCACCGTTGGGCCTCACAACACCCCTGGGGAGGTATTAATTACATATTAACACACACCCTGTTAGACATTATTGCTTGCATTTTCATCTTTAGATAACAGACTTCTTCAGAATACAAAACATCAATATTCAGCAGTCAATTTATATCCCATGATACTCCAGTTAATGCCTTCTTTAAGTGAATGAGAAATGTAATCATATTTTCAATTTGACTATTGAAGAACGACAAGCTTTGCATGAGTTGGAGACCAATAATGACATTATAATAAAGGAAGCTGATAAGGGAGGTGCAGTTGTTATTCTGAATAAGGCTAACTATTTTTTTTAGTGTCTCTGAAATTGTTAATGATATAACAGCTTTTAAAGAGATAAATATCTCACAGGTTTATAAGCACATTAGTAATGTTAATTCATTATTGTATGATTTACAGATGATGAATGACATCACATTAGATTGTTTATGTGTCTCACTGTGTCCCATCCAGTTATACCAACACTCTATGGCTTACCAAAGATCCACAAGTCTGTTGATAAACCCCCAATTAGACCAATTGTTTCCGGACGTGGATGGGTCACTGAGCCTGTGTCTGTATATTTACAGAATGTTTTATCAAAATATCTTAAATTTATTAGAAGTTATATCAGGGACACAGCTAATTTTTTACAACAGCTGAATTTGTGGTTTAAAACAAAAACAGTTACTGAGTTCCTGATGGTTACATTAGATATTAAATCACTATTCACAGTAATACCAAATGATTATAGTATTTCTGTGATTAGACAGATTTTGTGCAGACATCAATATGGCTCAGGAAGACAAACTGAAACCATCTGTGAATTGTTAAATACAGTATTGGAAAATAAAGTATTCATTTTTGACAGGAGGTATTTCCATCAGATTTTGGGGGTCGCCATGGGCACCCCAGTAGTGAACACCTATGTAACCCTGGTTTTGTATGACTGGGAGATTGAGAATAAATACTCCTGTTCTGATTATTACACTAGGAAAGTGATGTTCTTTAAAAGATTTGAGGATGATGTCTTTTTTATATGGGATGGCAATGAGAATGAATTAATTACATTTGTTGAACGTTTGAATTACACTACTGCATTTTTAAAATTTTCTATGCATTGTTCCTCCACTAAGTTAAAATTTTTGGATGTTTTTCATTAAACGTGAAGGACAGGGTTTACACACTTCAGCTTTTAAGAAAAGTGTACAGAGGAATAAATATTTGCATAGAAAAAGCATGCATCCCCCACACATCTATAAAGGAATAGCTAAGGCCCAAGTTACACGTATTAGTAGACTTAATACCAATGATATAGACTGTATGAGACAGGTGGATGAAACTATACACGCATTCGTTGAAAGGGGATATGAGGAAGAAATACTTGCTAGAATTAAAAATGATGTATTTGACAATAGGGACTCATTGGCTAGACCCTTTTTCAATTATGTGCCTAGTGAAATTACTAGGGTGAAAGATACAAACCAACAGGGTATTGTTCGCTACGCTACTACGTATAGCAGATGTACCCCTGGTATTAGAAAAATGGTGTCTGATAACTGGGCGATTCCTAGGACCTGACCTGATCTTAGTAAAATTATTAATGAAAGACCATTATTTACCTATCGGAACTGTACCAATTTGAGGAGTAGGTTATGTTATAAGGATATGAAAAATGATGTTGATAGAAATAGAATAATGAAGCAAGGCACTTTTATGTGTTTTAACTGCTGTTGTTCTTTTATACAAAAAAGTAATAGTTTCGTACATCTTACAGTGGGCACTACCTTTACTTTGAGATGTTATGCCCTTTTTTAATATTTGTCATATTATTTATCTTGCAACTTGCACAAAATGTGCAAGTTTTTATGTCGGCAAATCATACCAACACCTAAAAGAAGGAATTATTGAACATAATTCTGATGTTAGGCAGGGAATTATGAGCAAATCTCTTGCAAAACACATAGCAGAAAACACTACACATAATTTTAAATTTAGGGTTATTAAGCTCTTAGTGAAATCACTGAGTAGAGGTGATATAAATACCAAGTTGGAGAATAAAGAACTTAACTGGATTCTACGTTTGTGGGCAGATCATATAACTGGTATAAATCAAGCTGTTTCTAGTAAGCCTGTGCTTAAGGTAAAGCGAGCCATTTTATAAAATACATTTTATAATATATATATATATATATATATATATATATATATATATATATATATACATACAAGAAGCATTTTTTATAAAAAGTATTTTTTATGCTTATATTTTTTATAGTTATATGAGCTTTATAGTTCTGATATAAATGATAAATGATGTTTTTGTATAATATAACTTCAAATGTTTGAATTGTTTTTTATTGTGCATTTATTGCTGTGTAATTAACTTTCATGATTTAAAAGGTACGTCGTTTGAATTGTGTATTGTTAGCACTGAGGAAGGGTATCTTATACCTGAAAGCTTTGCACATTGGTGTCAGTGGTTTGTTCTTGGTAAAAGCTGAATAGCCCAGTTTCTAAGAACTGCAAATCTGGGTCTCGTTGCTTAGCTGAGGTCATTGAGCTAACCGGTCATAGTGGTTGGCTTGCTAGCAACCTTTTGCAATTTACTTCTAGTTGTTACTTTTTAAAGTCCAACTGTCTAAGTAATGTTATTTATAAACTGAAAGTTAAAGACCATGATGGTACACCAGGCATAACAGCATAAAGTTCAAAGCAGGGACTGCCATCTTTGCTGAGCTGTCTACAGCCCAACACTAGTGCAGACAACATTCTACCTATATTATACACACACACATATATCTATATATTATATATATATATATATATATATATATATATATATATATATATATATTTCCTATTACACTGGTTGATTGTTAAGATCGACCTGCTTACAGTCAACTTACTTTGACTGACACTGTATATGATCAACAGTTGTGCTATAAAGGATGATTCAGAGAAAAGGGGATATTCCCTTTCCCCAGGATCATGTGATATCAGAGTTAGTATATATAATTAGGAGAGGGTGTGGGGTATGCAGGGGGGCGTGCTTCATGCAAAAATCAGTCTTTTTTGTTTTGCATGTTCCGAGGATTAACAGACCATGTGCAGCAGCATGTTGATGTGCTTTTGTTAAAATAGATTTGTTGATGTAAAGTATATCAAGGTTTGTCTAGATCAGCTATTAGTAGTAGATATGTGTGTGTGTGTGTGTGTGTGTGTGTGTGTGTGTGTGTGTGTGTGTGTGTGTGTGTGTGTGTGTGTGTGTGTGTGTGTGTGTGTGTGTGTGTGTGTGTGTGTGTGTGTGTGTGTGTGTGTGTGTGTGTGTGTGTGTGTGTGTGTGTGTGTGTGTGTGTGTGTGTGTGTGTGTGTGTGTGTGTGTGTGTGTGTGTGTGTGTGTGTGTGTGTGTGTGTGTGTGTGTGTGTGTGTGTATATATATATATATATATATATATATATATATGTGTGTGTGTGTGTGTGTGTGTGTGTGTGTGTGTGTGTGTGTGTGTATGCATATACACTTCATTACATTTTCTTTTTGACATTTATGTTCGAAAATCATATATATATATATATATATGCTATATATATATATACATTGAAACGTGTGTGTGTGTGTGTGTGTGTGTGTGTGTGTGTGTGTGTGAGCAAGGTGTGTGTGTGTGTGTGTGTGTGTGTAAAGGTAAACCTATGTATATAGATATATATATATATGTGTGTGTGTGTGTGTGTGTGTGTGTGTGTGTGTGTGTGTGTGTGTGTGTCTATCTATCTATATATATATATATATATATATATATATATATATATATATATATATATATATATATATATATATATATGATTTACCATCAAGATGTCATAAAGCAGTTACGCGACCTTGTAAAGTCAAAAGGCACTCTTCCAAGGTATCATAACAGTGATTTTTAAATGTCTAAATCCACAAGACAGAATGCTAGTGTGCATTCGCTCTTGTGCATTTGTCATTTTGAATGGAGATCGCATTATAGTGAGGATCAGGAAATTTACCCTTTCCTTCACTGTACTGTTTGTATATGTAAGTAGCAAGGGGTGTGAGGGGCACAGCCCCCCCACATGGGGGGCAGGAGAGCTTGTCACCCTGCAAAATGTTCACAGCACTTAACTGGAAGTGTAGGTAGTTTTGGTAAAGTCGACATTCCTAAGTTGTCGACTTTCCTTAATTCCCACTTTCGGTTACGTGACCATTCGGCAGTTGGATTTTACGACATTTCGGATCGCGTAAGTGAACACTCATACAGGTGAGTTTTGATAGTAAGCCTTCCAAGCATAGGGAGTCTACAGGATGTACATAGAGTTGCACAACAGTCTGGAAAGTATTCAGTATAACTACTTTGCACAGTCACATAGCTTTGAAAAAATATGGAATTTGTTTTTTTTTTCCTTTGGTATACATACTAAAATTAGTGGAGAGACTACAGCCATGAAACCTAAATAGTGCCTGTTCACCTTGCTTCAGACTTTTTGTTTAACAACCATTGTCAAAATTTAATGTTTTAGAGGAAAGTACTCAGTTTTAACTTAAAAGCAGTAAAAGTCAGTGAGTTTACTCATATACTAGATGTAGATAGAATAGAAAGCAGCATCTCATCTGCACAGTTACAGTTCAATTTAGCAGATAATTCTATGGTAACTGCAAATGTAGTAGAGGTCAGCAGAAATAAAATTCATTATAGCAGTAGTAGCAGTATTAAGGGAAGCAACAAGACATTTTTCAGAACATTTCTTCAGTGTGCAAAGTATATCAAAATACGCAGCAAAATTAACAGCCGCAGACAATGGTGGGTATTAATTAACTCATCTATAAATCAGTGATGGATTTACATTAAATCAAATCGGTGCTGGGCAATTAGGTAGCATTATTCCATTGAGGGGATAAACAGGGATGAAAGTGATACAAAGCTCTAACCATAGGTACTGGTCCACAGATATTAGATAGATGCTAGAGTTTGTGGACTCTCGGTACTAATGCTAGCAAACCAGGCCTTTAGAACCATATCTGAACATATTGTGCCCTTTGCAGTTCCTCAGGCTGTTGCCCCTTCAACTCTAAGTTGAGAAGCAAATCATTAAAAATAGCTCTTCTCTGTAACTATACCAAGCTTGCCACAGTTACAGTCATTTACTGAGCAGTAGCAGCATTCATGAATGAATATTTATAAAGCTGCAATATCCTTGTGGCTTCATAGATCAGTGCTAGTACTGCACTCTTGCATCATCAGCATGTGCCAGTCATGCCACTTACAGTTTACACCTGGGGGAGCCACCCCCTTCACCCCCCCCCCATTATGGCTCTGCAGGCCCTGCGTGCTATTCAGAATGAAAGAGCACATGCAGTGCAATTCAATTATATATGAAAAGTTATACAGTTTGACTATATTTTGTAAGCAGATTAACAATACAGTTACAAATAACAATCCAGCAGATGCACATAGTATGATTCAGCATTAGGCAGTCAAAACATTGCTTAACAACCCACTTCAGATAATTAACAGCCTAGATACCGAGACACTTAAACGTCATCCGACATTCATCAGCATTTGCACATGCTGGAAAGCAACTCAAAGATACTTTGTACGGTACTGAGCAGTGGTTGTAAATAGTAGTCATTGCTCTAGCCTTGTTAGCATTCAACCGCCCGCCAGGGCAGCAAGTCTTAAGGATGACAAGGATTCAGGCGGGAAGCATTATCTATTAGCTATGTAACAGAAAACTAACATGATCACCTCTAGGAGTGATAATGGTGAAAAGTCTGAGATGGGAAAATGCAATTTTCTACAGTCAGATTTCTGTAATATGTGTAATACTGGGTGAGATGTTACTAGACAAGCACAAGTAGGCTGGATACATTAATTAAAACTTGTCACTACTCACTGCAATAGTCAAGCAGTATGAGTCAAGCATCATTAAGGAAATAATACCAGTAATTATCGAATAATGACGGAATACCAACTAGCATGCACTTAATGAGCAAAGTAATGAAGAGAGGGGTGACTGGAATCATATGCATTGGAGAGCTGGCATCGTTACGGTAATACAACAAAAACAGAATAGTGCAGACCATTAAAGCAGTAATTTTCTTGTCTTATACGTCATTAGTCATGCCTATCACATCCAAAGACAAGCTACGGAGTAAATGTTTAAGCCCTTGTTGTACTGAATAGAACTAGTCGTGACAGAACCACAGTATTAAGGAATTGCAGCAACTGGGGGGTGGGGAGACCAAAACCTGGATTACAGAAGTAGGGAAGAGTACTAACAACATCTGTCACAACTTTTTAGAACCCAGTTCACAGTAAGTCAGTCAGATTATAATGAAGTTCAAGGTTTGCAATAAACACATTTCTAGAGAGAAGCAGATTCAAAGCAAAGTCCATCAATCAAGATGTGATGCATTCTATAGCAGGAAAACCACAAATTCTATCCTGTCATGGATAAGCCAAAAATTCAGATGAGGATGGAGTACATGCTCTTATTAAGATGAAATGAAATCCCCAGATGCAAGAGTTCTGTTCTCCTTCAGTAATGCACAGTATAAATTCATTTATAAAATAAAGGGAATGTTTATTTATGTATTTGCTAACCTGGTAAGATGTAGGGTCCTTAAACCCTCTTCAGCCACAATCCAGGCAAAATGGCATTAGCAACAATATACAACAATTCAAAATGTTATAGAATAATGCAATAATTACAGAATGTAACATACAGTATGATGTGGAATTTTGAAAAAAACAGATCTTAAAAAGTTCTTATTATACTGCAGAACCTTAGAACATGTATTTGAAGGGGTCTGCTTCATATGACCTAAATTTCATTTGACTGAGACCAAAACACTGAAAGTTCAAAAGACTGAAAACTCATTTAACTGAAACTCATAACACTGACACATTAAAGTAAAAGGTATATGCCCTTTTCCCCACTGTAGTACGATCCTGGAGTTAGTATATATAGTTAGGCAAATATTGTTTTCTGGAAAGAATTATTCATTGCAGTTATAAATATCCATGTGTATGACTTAATATGTATAAAGTATGTGGGGGGCTTCGCCCCCCCCCCACACCCCTAACTATATATACTAACTCCAGGATCGTACTACAGTGGGGCAAAGGGCATATACCTTTTACTTTAATGTGTCAGTGTTATGAGTTTCAGTCAAATGAGTTTTCAGTCTTTTGAACTTGTAGTGTTTTGGTCTCAGTCAAACGAATTTCAGTCAAATGAAATTTAGGTCATACGAAGTAGACCCATTTATAGACATGGCATTCTAGGCTGCAATTACTATCACAGACTTAGCTAAGCAAATGTCTCATTGTATAGATTTTGCTGGACAGTAGCACAGAGAGGCATTTATATATTCATAGGCAGTTACTAGGCATATAGCCCAGAAAAACATTGATTAGCCTGGTCCAATTTCCCAAATTTCCCCAAAGCACTGTCTGGTGAAGTGAATCGCTCATGGTCACATGGTAGGTAAATGAAAGTTGAGGGAATCAAACTTTTTAGCACAGGAAACAGCTTATTAACAACTCATAATCTTTATTCTCAGGACACAACCTGGAAGGCAGCTTATATCCAGTTTATACGGTGATGTTATTTCCTCTATATTTGTTGACCACGTATGCCCACTGGGCACAAGTGTCCTTTTCAGGGGCAACTTGGGAGCACTGTGTGGCTAAGTGAGAATTACACAGTAGTAGTGTAAGGAATCAAAGTCTGTACCCTTGGCAACAGGAAACTAAAGGAAACAGCTTATTAACAGCTCAGGACCTTAAGCCTTGGCACTAGCTGCCAGACAATCATGAATGGACATCTTCTCAGAGACGGGTACCTAGCAGATGTACCAGCAGCTGTGCAACAGTGGTGACAACACAGAGAATACAGTACAAGGTGCACCCCCCACAGCACACAACACACAGGTAACTGTATGCCAACGTAGTGGCAGATGGGTCAGTGGCTGGCAGACTAGTTCTTGTTTTGATGTGAGGCTAAAAGGAAGTTGTGTCTGTAAAAGGTGTATGAATGCATATACATATAGCACACAGCATCCTGTCTTTGCCAATATATGTAAACATAGTATCCTGGTGCCCAGCTGTGGATGACTGTGCATACATGTATGTTATGTCTGCTATCCTTGTGCTCAGCTGTGGATGGCTATGGATATACATATGTTATGTCTGTTATCCTGGTGCTCTGCAGTGGGTGATCATGTATTTGTGTATGTTATGTCTGCTATCCCGGTGCCCAGCTGTGAATGACTATGCAAATGTGTATGTTAATATCTGCTGTAAATCTAACAATGCAACAATACATAACAAGTATACATTTCAAACAGGAACACATAAGTGATATAATATATGAAGAAACCACACACACACACACACACACACACACACACACACACACACACACACACACACACACACACACACACATCAGGCAGCCAGTCTACAGACAACTGAGTCTATGGTGTGCATGACAATATGACAATATACTCAAGCATGCCATGCATGAAAACGTATTATATGTGCCTCTGCGATGGCATATTGTGAATGAAGGCTAACAGTAAATCTATGTTAAATGTGTCATCTATGTGTTTGGGAAATATTTATTCAAACCTTCAAGGCCTGAAGTCATGAATTCAAATATTTGCCCCTCAGGACAGATTCTTACAGCACAGCAAAATGCACGCAGCCACCAGCACAGTGACAGCAATGTTATCCATAGGACAGAATATGAAATCTAGATCAGGCCTATTAAAGTTAATTGTACAAGAATATTGCATGTTAGGTAATTTAAACATATTAATGACAGGCAGTACTGCGGTGGTGGTGCTGCGGTAGTGTTGTCGCCTCACAGTTAGACGTTGCCTGTTCGATTCTGTTAGAGCGTCTTCTGTGTGGTGACATGTGTGAATGGGCGTTCCTTCGTTGAAGGTTGTGCATTAGGCCGGCAAGCCAGCACGTAAAAATCTACTGCCAATCATTAGCAGACCAGAGTTTCGCTGTGGCGACCCCTAACCGGGAAAAACCGAAAGACATACTTACTAGTGACAGGCCAGATAGACGATTCTCCATTGGACAGTACATGCTATCATGTGGTTGTAGATCTATTAATGTTAACCAGAATAAATCAACTTTATATCTGGGTCCTTGATGCATATAGCTGATGTTGAAAGTGGCCATATGGATGGCATACTGACCACAACAAAGTACCCCTTTGCCTAAAAACCTCTTAACCAGCATAATATGATTAGTGCTAACTAAATAATGCTGACCGTAATCAATCAAGAGCCATGGCAGGTGACCTAGTTTGTACAATCAGTGAGATGGTAGATCCTATCTGCACACCATTGGACTGTGATGCCCACTGACCCCCTCAAAGGCAGATAATCGTACTGGTAGTATAGAAGGGGTCCTAATAAAATACTTTTCTGAGAAAATTGAGTCAGCAAATATGCCATTTACAGCCATACCTCCTATCAAATCAACCCTCAGAGATGTCATCTTAAACATGTGAAAACTTCTTCAGAGACTGAACATGTGTGTGTGTGTGTGTGTGTGTGTGTGTGTGTGTGTGTGTGTGTGTGTGTGTGTGTGTGTGTGTGTGTGTGTGTGTGTGTGTGTATGTGTACATGTTTGTGAGCAGTGGGAAAAGAGATAGTACCTTAAACAATTATTTTATAAATACATATAATACACTATTTAGATATAGTTACTGGGGTGGTGGTGCTGCAGTAGCGTTGTCACCTCACAGCAAGACATTGTGCCATTCAATTCTCAGCTAGAGTGTCTTCTGTGTGGAGACATGCGTGAATGGGCGTACCTTCGTTGAAGGTTGTACATCAGGGCTGGCAAACTCGGCACATAAAAAATATACTGCCAATAATTAGCGGACCGGAGTTCCGCTGTGGCGACCCCTAACCAGGAAAAGCAGAAAGACACAAACACTATTTAGATATAGTACGCTTATTTTACAATCATTAGCGGACCGGAGTTCCGCTGTGGCGACCCCTAACCAGGAAAAGCCGAAAGACACAACAACAACACTTATTTCACAACAGTAACTAATATGTCACAAGATGTGTCACATCTTAACATTTGAACATCCCTTTGCTAGTACATATGAATTTATGCCCCAGGTACAGCATGCTTTTTTTTCCTGTTAAGTCACATGAAACCTCTTTCTAGGCTGCCATCTCTTATTTCTAACAATGCTGCACATGTTTAGAGTAAACCAGATAGAGCTGTCAGTATCACCCAAATTTACTAAAGTGAAAAACTGGTACTGCAACACTGTAGTTCCAGGCTATCACACCTTCAGGACACGACTGGAAAGAAGAATGAGGCGTGGCAGTTTACATAAGAGATTTTGTAAAGTATGAGGAGAAGAGGAAGGATAGTCAGGGTAGTGCATACCTTTCATAGCTCTCAATTGCACAGATTTTTGCCTCCTATTTTTGGTGTGTTCCTCATAAAATTTGTGGTCTTCTGGCAAATTATCAAGGATTAAAGTCCCTAAATAATGACAGACATATGAGTTTTAGTCTTTATACCCTTCAGCAAATGTATGCAAATACAGAACCAGTTATTCTAGCAACTTTCTAAGTTTATAACAGCTTCTTCTTCTTTCGGCTTTTCCCGGTTAGACGTCGCCACAGTGGATCACCTGTCCGCTCATGATTGGCAGTGGAGTTTTACAGTGTCGAGTTGCCAGCCTGGTGCCCAACCTTCCATGGAAGACACACACATGCACACACTCACACCTAGGGCCAATTTGGAGTGTCCAATCCACCTACAGCATGTCTTTGGGATGTGGGAGGAAACCGGAGCATCCGGAGGAAACCCTCTCGACCACAGGGAGGACATGCAGACTCCGCACAGAAGGTACCCCAGCCGAGGATCAAACTGAAGAACCTCTTGCTGTGAGTTGACAATGCTAACCACTGCACCACCATGGCCACCCCTTCTAAGTTTATAACAGCAATATTTAAAAATTGTCCTAATTTTTGGGACTTTGTCCTCCCATTGTTTTAAGTTTGATCAGATTTCTTGTGTTTAGAGGTTGAGCAGTATGGTGTAGTGGTGAGAAATGAAATTAACTAAGAAGGTAAGCACACTGACAGTCAAACTACAGGCAAATGATAGCGAAAGTTTGTAGGTGAATACCATCTGCAACCCTCTTAGAGGCATGTCAGAAAAGGAGTAATACAAATAATAGAGAGACTGAAAAGATATAGTCAGGAAAAAACAATGGGAGATCTCAGTCTGTCTAATGCAGATCGATTGATTAATATCTTAAACTATGATATTAAAAATCACATACAACTGGACTCTGAACGTGTCTACTCTCTTTGACAAGGCTATAAAGGCAGTGGACAGTTTCAATTTGCCCACAAAGCATTTCTGGATCTGACCAAAGCCATTAACACTGTACCCGGTGCTGGAATTGTGAACAAACTAAATGAACTAAAGGTAGAGCCTTACAGGTAAGATGGATTGCAAACTGGCTGAAGAACAGAATTCAGCCATTTAAGATCACACATGCCACTTCTGAAAGTAATAATGTATCCAGTGGAGTACCATAGAACTTGGTACTGGGATCCTCTCCTGTTTGGTATATACTTTTCTGAACTCCTACCACAAAAAGAAAAAAAAGAAAATCCAAATTGCTCAGTAAGTGACCACCTTTATTACCAATCAGTCTGGCACCTCAGTCATTTGCCTTCACAGGATATAATATTACAAACCCTGACCTATAGCTAACCAGATTTACCAATGACTGCAAGATGGGTGTCATCATCTTTCCCCCATTAATACAGAAGTGCTTGCCCTTACAAACCAATGGCAAACACTGAAAAAGGCTCAGATTAAATGCAAAGATGTGCAGCATTGTTGCCTTTCGGAAACACTTCTCATCTTCACCTTACAGCATAGCCAGTCACCCACTCTACACAAACACAGTAGCCAAGGATCTCGGCACCTGAATCAACAGTTTCCTTACTTTTGACCAACATTTTGCAACAATAGATAGGAAATCCTCCAATTTAGTGAAGCTGATTTCCAGAGATATTTCACCTGGGTCAAAAGATGTTACTGTCCCTCTATTCACTGTCCAAATGTTACCAACTGTTGACTGCAATGTCTCTTTCACAATGTTCCTACGCAACATATCGTGCAGCTAGAAAGGTCTGAATGGTTACAGATGAAAAAGATTCCCAAATTAAACATGCTTAACTACCAATACAGACTAGAAGTTCTATTTCTATACTCTTATAGACTCCTGTATATAAATCTATATACCTGGCATTTCATGCCATCAAAGACCCCACCCTTATGGCTCTTATATATCTTCACAGGATCAGTGGCTACACAGACACCCAAACCATGGTTTTTAACCTCCACCAACACATGAACAAACCAACACCTATCTTGCAGTCATTGGAGGGATAGATTCAGTACCTAATGGTGCCCAGTCTGGAACAAATTATTCCTACATGTTAAGTCTCATTCAAGGCAACTTTGATAATTGGATGGATACCTGCAAATTCATCCCCCACCTGACAAAAACCCTCCTAGATGTGGGGGGGGTGACATCTTCAGAATGGTTACTGGAAAGGCATACATAGTCTTCAGAATTATTTATCTAGTAGTTCCTAGGATCTTGTGATTGTATATTACATATCTATAGAAAGATAGGGAGTACTAACAAAAGCCCTGACTCAAAAACAGTTGGTCCATTTAGTGCAAGAAAGTACCACAGACACAACTGCATTCTACATATAGTTCTTATCAGGGCAGGCAAATTTGGGATATAGAAATGAGCTCTCTACAGAAAAAGAGTGACTGTGGCTCAACATGGTTCACCTTAGGCAGGGGAGACCCAAAGGACAAAGATAGCTGTGTGGGACATCAAAAAGGTGGGCTAACATGAAGCTGGCAGTGAAGGTTTAGATGGTACTAAGACAATGTGGAGAACCTAAGAAGGCAAACAACCTGTACATAAAAATCAAGACAAATTCAAACTCATTTATGCAAAACATTGTGCAGCAGTGAATAACATATTTCTTGATAAACTTTGTGTAGTGTGTGTGTAATGTGGGTTTTGTGAGTTTCTACAAAATGCACTAAGTTAGCCCAGTGTTACTGCATGCACGCATGCACGAGTATATGTATGTGTGTGTGTGTGTGTGTGTGTGTGTGTGTGTGTGTGTGTGTGTGTGTGTGTGTGTGTGTGTGTGTGTGTGTGTGTGTGTGTCTGTGTGTGTGTGTGTTGGGACACATCCTCAGCAGATGTTCCAGCACTACTGCAGATTCTTATGGCCATGTCCAGGGCACCCAATGAAGAAGTGCGGGCATCCTACACACTCCTCTGTCCATGGGTGCTGTCTTTCCTTGGAATACCACAGACTGTAAAAAGCCCTTGCCTAGAGGAAGGTATGCTGGATGAACATGAGCAATGGGCTGTATGAGTCACAATACTGTCACAAAGACCATGAACATGCCTTTGTGGACATCTTTTCCTTTCATTGGAGGTGAGGGTGCTGCATATGTGTGACCTTCACCTCCCCCATCCATGACAGCCAGCAATACTAGAGTCAGACATGGAGTTCCTATGTGAGATATGCCTGGCACATGTCCTATGAGCAACAGAGGACCTTAGTTGTATCAAACGGAGATGGAACATGTTCAGGATGCCACCCACAAGGATGCCACCCACATAGGATGTGCACTCCTTCAGATCATCACATATGCCCTGTAAAACACATATCATCACTTGAAAGTATGAGGTCTTGCTGGCCTATGCTTGTAGAATGGCCCTGCATATTCAGTGTTTTGCAGACATTGAGACAGTTCTGGGGGATGGGGAGTCAATACATTACGCATTTATGGCCATCAGTATGCTATCCAGCCCTGTTCCTCTCATGCTCTGTGGTGTTTGTGACACACATTGAAGAGCTGTGCCTCTGCAGGGGAGAAACAACCTGGCTCTCACTGATAGTCTGTTTAACTTCTGCGGATTCTCATTGCACAGAGGTCATGTCCATTGACTTAGTAGGGGATCGGGATTCCACATTTCTTGTATCCAGCATGGACACCATGCTCAGTGAATGCACCAGCTGGTCACTGTCATCATTGTCAGAGTTAGATTCTTCTCCAACAACAAACAGTGGAGTATCCTGGTGGAGGAGCCCAATAGTACACCACCTATGAAGACAATAAATTAATAACCTGGAAGGATAAACCTTACCTTGTGCAGGTCTTCTTGCCATTTGCAGCACTGATGTTCCTATACAACAGACAAACCTACATTTAGTGATACACTAAAACTACACCATTTAGCAGTATGCTCTTGCCACAACTGTACTGACACACACCTGTGGCATTTCTAGTCAAGATTATATACCACCATGGGATAGGGATGAATTTGGTTCCCCATCCAGACAGAAATAAAGTTTTTTGCTTCAGTTAAAGGTGGTTTGGCCAATGGGCTGCTGCCTCCTCCTATCACCCTACTCTACAGTTCAAGGTGGGCAGCATGCTTCAGAGCATCTCTGATTACATGATAGTCTAGTTGTGAGCTTGTACTTCATGCCTTGACCCCCAACTTCATTTATATAATTCATTGCTCCTTACGGACAGTCAGAGAGTAGTGCCAGTGATATGGTTCAAGGCTAAATATCTATCAGCCATGGAGATGGAGGACCTACAGCAAGATTTCATTCTCTGCATGAAGAATCTGCATTTCTGTTCATTTCCCTTGCCAGCCATTAAGCTGTGTGGAGAAATAATAGATTTTGTGAGTACATGGATAACTTTGAAATGTAATATTCTCTGCACTTGACAACTCATGCTTTACTGGTTAGATGTCTGTAAACTGATTTGTGTCAGGAGATTCCCCGGGATTCATGAAGCTCAGCGCAAGGCCGGCGTTAGGCTTGCGCTGACCGTGCAGTGTGAAGATGGCGCAGTAGCGCCAAATGCATAGTAATGAAGGCACGCTGCCGACACAGCCAAGTACACAGGAAAGGACAGTGAGTGAATAGGGCGTGTTGAAGTGCCGCACGGAGGGGTGGAAATGGCAGCTGTCAATGTGCAACCTAAAATGCTTGCATATAACAAGTTGCAAGATAGTAACCACGTCAGTGTCCCTGGATACTGAAACGTATGCAAAGCATGCAAGAAAGTACCTGCGAACACAAAGTGACGAAGCAAGCACAAATACACGGTAGGGAATAATGGGTCCCTATCTCGCGAACAAATGACATGGAAGACCATGTGGCCGTAGTCCAACGCAGTGTAGATAGCCATACCAAGTGGAAGTGAAATGGCATCATATGTTAGCGATCCGCCAGTAGGTACGTCCAGCCCAATAGTGAGGGTCACCAGCTGACCCATAATGTGAGGGAGGGTACACAGCTGGGCAGATGTGTCCATAACAAAATACACGAGAAATGTAGATATCTAGCGACCGTATGTCTGAATTATATCCCACAAGGCATGTAATAGTCACATACAAAAGTTATGTCCGTATTTCACATACCAAATGTGATAGGAAATAGAATAAGCATGTAAATGAAACAGAAGGAGCATACAAACAGCCACAACAATAAGGACACATGTAGGCTGAAAGGAACAGTATTATCCATACCGTCGACTAGGATTACCACCTGTCCCACTTTGCAAGTGACAGTCCCTCTTTGGGCAGTTGTGTCCTGACAAAAAACTGTAACAATGGCAAATGTCCTGAGATTATAGGACAAAATTATTCTTTATACATTATGTAATAGCTGCATTAAACAGGTTTTCTGTATCTAAATTACATAAATGTTATAAGAAACAGAATAAGCAACTGAACTGCTACAAGAATAAACTTTTATATAGGCAAGAAGTCTAAGTTCAATCCTGTGTACTGACCATGGGTATGTGTCGGCCTGTAAAATGTGATGTGTGTACCAAAAACGTCCCACTTTGGCCAAATGAAAAGGTGGCAACCCTACCATCGACTGTGGGGAGGCGTTGTCCACTACAGTCAGATATGTGTACGGAATATATCCCATCCTGGACATAGGAAAAGGTGGCATCCTACCAATGAGTACAACAGGCCACCAAAATCCGGAAGTCAGCGGTACAAGCCGAACTTGTCAGGATGTGTCACAGTCAAACGGGTAGTACCCGGGTATACCAAACATGTAATGAAAATGAAGTATGGGCGTGTACCTATGTGCGTGAGGTATAGCATGTGGAAAGCAAAGATGGCAGGGTAGTCCATACAACCATACAGGTACCAGACACATGTAGGGTATTCAATGTGTTACTCTGGCCATGTCATGGGCCAACAACCAAAGCAGTGATGTATGGGGTGTGAGGAATCTGTGTGTGTGGGGTGGATGGGTAATTGTACAATCCTCCAAGGTGATACTGTGTCATATGCAGAATAGGTGAACCGGAGGTGTATGAGGGAGCAGCGGGTGAAGCTGAAAGAAACACAAACACATGTATAAACAGCTGAAATACAAGCAGACAGGCCATACTGTAGAACACAATCCCACAAACAGATGAATATTGAAATGTGCGATACAAATGTATAGATATATCACCAGCACATACCCATAGATTGGTCCTGATGGAACTGGCCATAACAAATGCAACACACTTGGATGGAACTAGCCATAACAAATGCAACACAACTGGATGCATAATGGACTACCCAGCATCCCCTCCACATCACACAACCCGCTCCCGCACCTGAACGTCCACCAAATCCAGCCGTACGTGGTCTACTGGTTTGGTGCAGCCACAGCTACACATAGTGACCACTACGCATATGTAGTAGGTAGTGTCACCCTAGGCGGTTGCAGGATTGCACATGACCTCAGCACATTGTCGTAACTCCAGCACGATGTTCAGTATTCCTCGTGTTGTGGATCGGTACAATTTTTGGATATCCCTCATGGGATACATAACCTGTGTAAACATTAGAACGGAAGACACGAAGTCCAGTCCTGTAGATATCTGGACAGAAGTTGGAATGTGCATTAGAGGTGCACGACACTGTCCAGCCCTAAGTGGTCATGCATAACCTACTACCCAGGATCAAACACTTGCCCGTGACGCACGTGTCCCGATATGAATAAGCGGGAATATATTGCACACATTCGTATAGTGGCAAATGGTATAAGGGTGATGAAGGCACTGATGTAAACAGGATAACCCTGATCTACTGTTTGAGGGACACTTAATGTGTGTGTAGGTCTGACCGACCATACCTGTCAACCTCTGAGAGCAAGATATCTGGACAAAGCTGTGAATAAAAGTATACCTGTCAACCTCTGAGAGCAAGATATCTGGACAAAGCCGTGAATAAAAGTGAGACAAAGGCCCAAAAATATGGACAATTTGTAAAGATTGCTCTTAGAAACTTAGAAAGTTGATAGAATAACAGTTTGTACATTGGCATTAATTTCCTGGATAGGAAAACGTATTTGTTTAAACATTGCCA